>NC_066588.1:5385000-5642500 GCF_905475345.1 Vespula vulgaris
GAGTGAACGAGCGAGCGACTGTTTAGAGAACGAAAGAACGGGAGAGAGAGCGAGAGAACGAGAGAGCGAGAGTAAGTAAGAGAGAGAGAGAGAGAGAGAGAACGTAGAAGAGCTCCTCCGTTAAGACATTCATTACTATTAAACAGAATAACAAAACAAAGCAAAAAAAAATATGGGTTATTTGCACAATATTATAAATAATTACTATGTTTACTACGATTATTAAATTAAAGAGCAAATAATAAAAAGATAAAAAACTGTTGTTAAATAATTAATACAAAAGTGAGGACGAGCGAAAAACAATAAATGATTTAGATGAAGAGGAAGAAGAAGATTATCGCTATTGGATCAAAAGTGAAAGAAAAAAGAAAAAGAAAAAAAAAAGGAAAAAGAGATAGAGTTAGAGAAAGAGGAAAAGAAAAAGATGGAAAGATGGAGAGAGAGAGAGAGAGAAGAAAGAGAAGAGAGATGAGAGAGACGAGAGATATTAAATAAAAGAGTTTGGGAAGCGAGAGATAGATAGATGAAAAGAAAAGAGAGTGAGAGAGAGAGAGAGAGAGAGAGAGAGAGAGAGAGCGAGAGCGAGAAAGAGAGGAAAGGGGAAGGAGGATGAAACGATTCGTTTGTTATCGATTATTTTACGATTCTTACATTACATTATTGTAATTATATAAAGTAAACGATTATTACCATAATAGTTACAATTAACAAGTTGTTACCGCTTTGTTATACATAATATAATTAATATACTAAGATTAAAAAAAGTAAGCGAATGCATCGTTGATTCGTCCTTTACTTATTGTAGATAACTAAATACGATCGACTACCTAATATTGTTTTCAATGTCTTCACCACCGTATATCTTCTTCGTTGGCTGCCCGATTTGATTTCGTTGTCGAAAATTCGGTTTTTGTCGGCTTACCTCGCCCGGCCACAATATACACACGTTTTACAGAGATATTTTCAATAAATGAAAAAGCTTAACACTCACATGACCGTTGTTTTCTTATGACGTTTAACACCCCCGCCGTACGAGATATAATAAAGGCATAAAAGTATGATTTATGATACATATAACCTGGAACGGACACGTTATTACGTGTCGATTAACGATCCATTTCCTACTGAAAATTATATATATATATATACATATATATACATATACACATATGTATACATATGATAGTAAAACGCTTCTTTTTTTTCAATTTCATTTTATCCTTTAATTTACGTCAAAGTAATCCCCCAAATTAAACGAGCTACCATATCTATATATATATATAAAATTTATTATTTATATATAATAAATATTATATATATAATTTTATTATAAAAATCTAGAATATCTATTCTTTTTGGAATTGGATAATATATTGAGATAATATAATAATATATATATATAAATAAACATCAAATGAAATTATACTTTCACAGTTTCCCTAAGGTAAACTTTAATCGAAGAACAAACGAAGAAACTGACAGAGAGTTAACCCTACTTTAATAAATATATCACGTAATTCATTTACGAGTAAGAGTAAATCTAAGTTTTTCAAGCGAGAGAAGATTTTTGGGCAAAGTTGTCTCGCCGGAGATAATGATTATTATTTCTTCGAATGATAATTCTCTCTTCCGACTTTCTTTCACTTCGGTGCTCATGATAACGCATTAAACATTTGCGAACAGGGGGATGACGAGTCGTCGTAGAAACGCGCTCCTCGATCGTTTAATATTCATAAGTGCTAAAAATACGTCGGGATGAATTACATGGAAATTAGTGCTAAAACCGTACTGACGCCGTAAGTCTGACTTGCCGGACGAAAGTCGAGGTGATACGTCGTTCAAGTGATTTTCCTGAATTTTAATTTGCTCATTTAGACATACTACAATATACGACCATATGATGAATCGTTTAAAATTAAATAAATTTAGATAGACATGAGTGAACCCAAAAGAAAATGAAAATTAATTTCATAAATAATTAATTTCCTGTTGGAAATACAAGTATATGAAAAAAATAAAAATCAAAACAACAAAAACAAGCAGTACGTATTCACTTCAATTCCTTAATAAGAAAATATATTGTTATATAATAGGACAAAAAAAGGATATATTTTTATACATATTTTATATATTTTATTTTTCTAAATTAATAAACTTCGGATAGTAAAAATATATATTTTTGTTATACAAGCAAAGATCAAATTTATCTATTACTACAAAAAAAAAAGAAGAAATATATTGTTTTTAATATAAACTAAAGTAAATTTATATTATTGTAGTAGTATTGCAAAATTATAGTACATTAACGTAAAAATACACGTGAACAAAGTTTTCTATATCACTTGACGTAGCATTCCAATCCGATATATAAAATCCGTAAAGATTTTCTTTACGTCGATACGTGGTCTTTTTCTACTATGTTTCTTCGAAACTCCATAAAAAAACATTTGCATTTTTATACGTTGACTCATAAGGATCGTAATGACTTTTTAGATATGAGTAGTCACGGAAATGTTTTATTTAGAATCGTAAAAAAAAGATATCACGCGCGGAATATAAATTTTTCGTGGCATTCATTGGCAGTAATTGAGTAGTTCGATACTTCGACTTCTTATTCCGTGAATGCGGAAGTTATTCGATCGTTTCGTTTCATTAATGTATTTTATAATAAATTTTTGCATTAGAAGATGTTTCAATTTTTTTTTCTTTTTTATTTTCCCTTAAAATTGTCGTGAAAGTTATTATTATTACGTTTTTCTTTTTCTTCTTTCATTTTCTATGACGTATTCGAGTCGACCGAGTCAACTGGCGAACACTATTAAAGGAAATAAAAATAAATAAATAAATAAAACTAAGAAAACATAGTGTCTCGCAACGAAGGCCACAGTGATCGCTATAATTTAAAGTTTCTCATCGAGACATCTCTTTCTTTTTATTTCTTTTTTGCATTAATTGTCAACCTTTCAAACCTTATCAATAATTATCTAATGAAAGAACGAAGAATTATCAATAAGACTTTGATCTTTGAAAATTGTTATTCTATTTGGCCTATTCTAGTTACTATCCTCGTGATTTTATAGTCTTACATTTCTTTTACGAGAAATTGAAAGGGTTTCTGATGAATGACAATGTAAGTAATTGCAAAATCATTCATAACGAGGATAGAATCCAATCAGTATCGTATACAAAAATAGGATATCTACACTTCCCACTCGAATTTTCTAATCCAATTACGCGTGAATATTTTTAACAATTAAATATATAGTGAAAAACTTTCCAAGTCTAATTAAGTTCGCCAGTTCATATAGAGAAAAAAAATTATTTAAAAAAAAAAAACCACGTAAATATTCGATTGCAAAAAATCTGAAACATTAACAAATAAAACAAGGAAATGAAAAAAGATATTCTTCGTATAAAAATACAATAAAAAAAAAGAAGATAAACATAATTGATTTCAATGAGTTATAAACAATAATCGAAATAATACTTAGTGTCACGAAATATTATTTAATCAGGTATTAGTAAAAAAAGAAATTATGGAAAATAATAAAAATAATACCTATGTGAATATATGTATATATATTTATTAAGTGCAAGTTGAAAAAGAAAGAAAAATATAGAGGTAGAGAGGGAGAAACATACATATGCGCGTGTATGTGTATGTAGGAAGTGTTTCACGTAACTTATTTTGGTACGTGGCAATATTATTTTGAGGCGAATCGTGTCAAGATACGATGAGCTAATATTTTAGCTATTTTTTTAATCTCCTCTCGCGAATCTGTTCAATTTCAACGTTATGGCGTCCCTATATTAACACGTGATCGTAATCGGCTTTTATTTTCTTATGATTATGCGAAATATATATATATATATATATATATATATATATATATATAAACATATATATGTATACACGCGAATATATACGTGGGAAGAATGTAATCAAGGACGCGATAGTAATATGTAATGCCTTCTCAGAGAGAAAGAGCGAGACTCCATCGAAATGACAAAACGAACGGGCGTAACAACGTGTAAAGATGAAAGACAAACTAATTCCGGAAAGAAAAAAAAAAGCCAAGGGGAGAAAATTCAAGCAAGAAGATAATGATCGAATAGAAACTTACTCTTCCTTGTTATAACATATTGTATAAATTAATTTCGTGAAAATTGCATTTTCATGTTTAATAACAATCATTATAAATATCGACAAAACTGCATTCAAAATTTCAAAGAAAGATAAGATATCCAATAATTCGCCTTTTATATGTACAAATTCGATCAATTGACTCATATCGTAGAAGTAAATTTAACAGATCGAAAGATATAGACGATAATAAATTCTAATTCTAATTTTATCAAAGTATATCAAATTTGTGTAAATAATTTTTAATAACGTTTATATTTCTTAAGGAAAAGAATAAACGAATCGTGGCATAATATAGATATTCTAATCGTCTTTCTCCTTTTCTACCTATATTTATCCATTAAGAAACTTGACACGATTTTAAATTCAAATTATTTTTCGATAATGAGTCGAATCTATTTGTTTTTTCACAATGACAATGAATTTCAAATGTACATAGAACGTGATCGAATTTGTTTTCATGTTGATTGTAGTTATCGAAAGGACGCGATTTCGACGGATGGAAGTTGGATCGTGAGGATAAAGGAAAACGTCTGCTATGTAGGTGTAATCGAGGGATGTTGGTAAATCGTCCAATAACCCGAGGACATCGTTCGAACAGCTGCACTCCGTAGGGTGCTTCTACAAACGAGTCGACGAGTCGACGTGCTGATCACGGTCGACAAACTCTCTTCGATAGAAACCGAGAGAGAGAGTATAAGTACCTGGATTGTACGATTTGTGTTCACGCATCGACTACGCAAGGACAATTAATCGATACGAGAGTCACTCAATTGATTTGATCGATTGTTCCTCACGTTTAAAGTTAACACGACAACAAATTAAAAATTTATAGAGATTTTGTTTCTTTCATTTCTTTTTTGTTTCCTTTTTTTTTATTTTATAAATTTCTATATTTATCTCTCCGACAAAAATTTGATATAAACGTTTGATAACGACAACAAAGATTAGAAGTAGTATTACCAAAAGTAATATTAAATTTCAAAATAATTGACATAAATTTAGAAGCTGTAACTGAATGTTATTTTCTTGAAAATTGTTTTGAGAATTAATGAATGATATTTATATACATTATTTACTATACATATATATATATACATAAATATTAAGGGGAAATAATCATTCAAATATATCTGATATATTTGATTGTTATAATTATAATAACATCGTCATTATTTTCAATTCGAGATCGATCAATCATTCGAAACAACTCATTTATTTTCTTTGGAACATTTGTCAAACGTTAAGTATGTCGGTATGGACTGCTATCATATCACTGCTATCGAAATTAATTTATATATCAAAGAATTCAAAGTACAATAACAGGAAGGAACAATACAAGGACGAAATCAGAATTCCGATATGAGAAATATCTACCTAATTCTAAATGATTTCCGAGATGAGGTTCTAATTCGAACTCTAGCGAATGAGAGAGTGAATCTGTTATGTGTATGTGAGAGAGAGGGAGGGAAATAGAGACAAAGAGATGGGAAGAGGGAGAGGGAGAGAGAGAAGATATATAGACATCGAGTGGACTTTATCATCGCCACGAGTATTATCGGTGAATTAGCGTACCGTTAAACGATGAGAATCGTGTGCGCATCTTCGCATCTTTCGATCGGCTTACGTAAATTGATTTTAATTAATTACTTGCTCTTACTTGATATAAAAAATCTACATTTTCCAAAGCCTACTACAGTAAAAAAATCATAGTAGAAGATCAATAAATAATAATGTGAATAAAATGAAATATTATTCATAAATAATAATAATAATAATAATAATAATAATAATAATAATAATAATGAGACGAATAAGAATAAAGTGTTATTTATATTAGATGTATTTATTAAATGTAAATACTTTTAATTTCCCATCGTAAAATGTAATAATAATTATTATTAATGCATTGCAAAGTAATTATTAATGTATTGCAAATAAAAGATTAAATTAAAAAAAGTAAATTGTTTTCTTTTTCTTTGTTTTCCTTTTTGATATTTTTTTGTTTTCTTTTGTTTAGATTTTTATTTCGATGGAAAATTAATCTATTAAACAAACATGAAATATGATTACTTGTGTACTTACGAAAGAAATAGATATATACTTGTGTGTGCATTAACCTTATATCGTGAAAAAAAAGAAAAGAAAAAAATAAAAGACAAAGGAATAGAAATATTCATAAATATTGTCGAACAAATCGGATCGCGAAGGAAGTGTTTTTAATCAGGAACGTGTTGGTGTAACGAACTATATACGCTAATGGATATTAATTTAATAACAGTATTGTTTTTCAGAATGAACATTTCCTACGATTTTGATTAACATCGCGTGGATCGACGTTTCGGTCCTCGCACAGATGTTGCCGTAACCTTTCTCATAATAAACGTCATCGGTTCATATTCGCCAAGTAGATATCAACAATTTATTGCAAAGCGAACGCATACGTATAGGAAAAACGAGTATGGCAATTCAATTCGCTGTTCTTTTTATACGGATTCCTGAGCATGATCGAATTGATCGAATCGCTGAAATTTTTATAGTCTTATTAGAAATCAAAAATATCGAATCTTTAATACATGTATTTTGTTGTGTTATAAATATTAAGATGAATAAAAAAAAAGAAAAGAAAAATTATTTATACTCGATTAAAATTATTAATTAATGTCGACAAAAAATAAATTTACATATGCACTATCTCGAAAAAATATTTCTTCTATGGTAGTTTTCTGTTTCTTTCTTTTTTTTTTTTTTTGTTCAGGACACAACTTTAAAACAAATTATTCCAATCTTCAATTTTAGTTTCTATCTCCATAATCTTATCTCCGTAATTAGTTCCTTGGAATCTATGAATGATGAAAGAAACAGGAAAAAAGTAAATCGGACATCTATCGATAATTACAAGAGAATATTGTAGATTAACGTTACGTTCGATATTATTAGAATTATATTCAAACAAAAAAATTCCAAAATCTTGAGAAATATGATGTGCTTGATATAATTGACGAAAATTCGATTCAAGTATATCTCGTGTTAGATCAAATTAAAATATATGCTTATATATTATAAAAAAAAAAATAATAATACATTTCGAGTTTTATCACAAATATCTATATATATAAAACTTAGATTATTTTTATAATATCAATAATAAAAAATAAAAGACGACATGTTACATTATATTGATATTTTTACATTCGCTGATAACGAGTGATTTTTATAAAAATCGATCGTCGAAGACGATATGAAAAATATTCGATCGATGGGATAATTTTTTTTTCTCATATGATCCAAAGCACAGAAGTGACTTAATTTAATCGGCCATTTAATCGGAGTCGCCACGGGTCGGTGGTCACTTCCGCTTCAACTGGGTCAACCTTCCACCACCGTGTTCTCGTCCTTTGAACGTTCCGTTGGTAGGAATTCTCGAAGGGAAACTCCTTATCTCGGAAGCTTCGAGTATGATTTTGACGCTAGAGGGAATAGGTATCACGCGTTTAGTATAATTATTATCTAAATGGTTATAATAGTTCATATATCACAAACTGGAATAACCTAATCCCAAGGAATAAATATCAAATTTTTTCGAATAATCGAAACAACGGAAACGACCGGGAAACGAATAGAAGATGAAGAAGAAAAAGAAGGAGAAGAAAAAGAAGAAGAGAAAGAAGAGAAAAAAAAAGAGTCCCTAAAAACTATAAAAAGTTGACCTACCGTGTATTCCAAACTTATCCTATCACCCTTCGTACCTTAAAGTAACGTCGAAATGAGTACCATGGGACGATGATGGTGATCTGTCGACGATGCGATTCTAAATTTGTCGTCACTCAATGAAAATCTCGAAAGAGTAGGCGTGAGATAGAAAGAGAGAGACCTATATGCCTACGTATGAAGTAGGCACAATAAGAGTGTGTGTGTGTGTGTGTGTGTGTGTGAGTGAGAGAGAGAGAGAGAGAGAGAGAGAGAGAAAGGATAGAGATAAAAGGTAAGGTAAGGTGTGAAAGTGACGTTTTCTAGGGTCAAGGGAGGTCCTATAGGGAATGACAGAGGGAATAGTCGAGCCATGTATCGAAAGATAGGCGTTATAAAGAGAAAGAAAGAGATAGAGAGTGAGAGAATGAGAGAGAGAAAGAGAGAGAGAGAGAGAGAGAGAGAGAGAGAGAGAGAGAGAGGTGTCGCGTCAACGCCGAGCTATAAAAGCTCTCTCGCAGTGCCGTCGACGTTACACGTCGTTAGTACTCCGAACGGTGAGGAACTCCGGCGACGTGCCACCTGTTAAAGCTGCCCTGTATAGTCTTCGACCGAGCAAATAGAAAAAAAAAGAAAAAGAAAAGAATATACGGCACCCTCTTTTTTCTCTCTTTTTCTATCTCTCTTTTTGCCTATCTATCATCTATCCATTGATCTATCTATCTATATATCCATCTTTATCTTTGACTATTTTCGGTGATCCGTTCCTCTTATCTCGTTTCGAACGGAAAAGTTCGAAGTGGAGAACGCGACCTTGAAGGACGTATCGATCGAAGGATAAAAAGAAGAGGAGAAGGAAATAAGTATTGACCGACAAAAGGGGATAGAAGAAATCTTCGATAGATTCTACGTGGAAAGTTGACATTCTTCTTTCGTTCATTCTATTCTGAAAGCTGTTACTTCGAAGGAGAGCTTCTTCGCTAGGAAAAAGGGGAATTGAAAATTCTTCGAAAAGTAAGTAAAGTATATGTGTATGTGTTTCTTTCTTTCTTTTTTCTAATCCTATTCTATATCCCCTTTTTACTTCCTTTTCTTTTTATTAAATCTCTTACCATCCATTTCTATCTCTTTCTGTTACGAAAAATAGACTCGTTTTACTAACGATCTCCAAACAAGGATTGAGATTTTGGAGATTAAACAGTTCGAAGGAATTTCTTGATAATCGAAAGAATTATCTATCGCTGACACGGTCTCGATTATATCATCACGATTTACGACTATAGATTCACGTGCGATCTTTGAAGATTCTCTTTAGATAAACTTAAATTCTCGTGTGATTTCACGATGATTCATGAATCTTTTAATCTTGGAATATTCCCTAGAATTACCGAAATACTCACTTCTCGAGATAACGCGGAAAAATCTCATTATCATCATATTTGGAAACAATCCCCCTTTCGATTATTCAAAGATAGGGAATAGTAATTAACGATAATGTCGTTTTCATTAGTTGGACTTAACACTTATGTAGATATCAAAATTAGAATTTAAACGTTTATCTTCTCCTTAAAGTTTTAAGATGGATCCTAATTAAGGAAGAAAATGTATATAAAACTTTTATATAATATGTAGATATGGTGGATTAACGTGTAATAAATTATTCATTTTCTTGTTTCACATTTTTTTACGAGTTATTTTACAAACATCGTTTGTACGTCTAGCTTTTATGTTTATACGTGTGTCATACCCGTGTATGACGCCATTAACAACGGTAACGTTCACCCCGAAAACATAGTGAATTCTATCAGTAGCCCGCAGGCTTCTTTATCGAGAAAGCGCATTAAAATGATATCGTTTAACTTCACGACCCGCGTTAGCCATCAGAATTGTACACCTACATAAATGTGCAATAGAACAATCCAATATTAATTATTTTCTCTTTTTCATTATTTCCATTCTTAGCTTGTTATTATTTTATCGTAAAATTAAATCATTACTAATGAAGTTTAAATGAATATTGAAATTCAAAACATAAAAAAAAATAGGTTAATAAGAAGACATAAAAAAAATCATCTTCAAAATCGTATGAAAGAAAGAAAAAAGAAAAGAAAGAAAAGAAGAGAAAGATAGAGAGAAAAAAAGTTAAAGCATCGAGTGTTTATCACGATTGGATTTATGGAGTTTTTCTATCGAAGATTATGGCTCCCCATAGAGTATTATGTATATTGAATCTATCTCTATTTCTATCTCTTTCTTTTCAAAACGTTCTATAAATTGCGTTATGATTTATCCCACCCTCACCGTTACGTCCTGTTTCATACGACTTTTACGTAAATCGATTATTTTACATTCGTGTGTTGTGTACCTGTGTACATACATACGAACAAACATACGTTTTCGTAGTACCTACACCATTGTTAGGACTCGCTATTCGTATTCAAACGACTATCCTACATCTTTTTCGATCCTTCCAAACAGTACAAATCATTATACGAAGAACGATATACCCCATGAGTAGTTGCTTTCATTATCAACTACGAGTATCTTGAAATTACTTCTTTCTAATTAAAGAACAAATAGGCTATTTCCGAGACTGATTAAATGTCATAGGTTTTTAATTATACTTGTAAAAAATATAAACACACACGTACAATTTGAAATATTTTATGAATATTCCCTGTGAAAACTTATCCTTTTTTTCTACATTATACATATGTATGTATATATACTATAGATGTATATATATATTTATTTATATATCGTAATATGCGTAATATTAAAAATGAGATTTCTATTTGGTGTCAAAAAACATAATTTTAAGTTAATAGTTTCAAATCAGAAGATTTCATATTTTTGTAAGAATATAGATATCTGTACTATAAAAGAAAAGTATTATGAGATACTTTATGAGATTTTCCATTTAAAATTTATCACACATCACATGTGTGTATGCGTGTGTGTCGTTATATGTGTATAAAAATGACAATCGTACACGATTTCCAATTGATAGTTTCAGATTAAACAATATTTTATATCTTTAAAAAAATACACTTACGTATTAAAACGATAAGAAAAGTATTATGAAATATTTTATGAGTGCACTATTTCATATATAGATTTATCATGCACGAGTCATACATACGTACATATACAATGTTAAAAATTACAATTTTATTTTTTGTCAAATACGTGATTTATAAATGATAATAAATGATAATTTTAGATTAGACAATGTCACGTATTTTTGATATTTCTTATCAATGATATACGTGAAATATTGCAGATTTTATAGTAATGTTTGGAATATTATAAAAAAAAAATGAGTCTATCCTACAATAATAGAATATTATTAAAAAAAAAAACAGCACAAAAAAAAAGAATAAAAAAAAAAGAACGAAAGAAAAAGGAAGAAAAGTCCGTCGACCATTTTGATTTCGAAGTTACGAGAAAAAAAGAATATAAGAAAGAAGAACGATTGGAGACAATTCGGCGAGGAAAAAAGTATGAAAAGTTTCGCAGAAATGAAACGCGCGATTAATGGCGATATATCTTTCCTACTCGGCTGTAACGATTGGGTAAAAGAGCGGCGGCGCGCGATCATCGGGACATTAGAGAAAAGCCCTCGAAAGTTTCGAAATGTTTTCGATTGATTTTCTATCGTCACAGGCGGGAACGAATCTGTCGAAGGTAGGCAGACACAACGTCGATTGTTCCAGGTTGACAATGAGCCTATACTATATATAATATCAACTACAAGTCGGTATAATAAAATCAAACTAACTCATTCATCTGCTATAGTATTTTACTTTTAGTAATACACATATACACTCACGAACACATACACTCTCTCTCTCTCTCTCTCTTTCTCGTTTTTGCTTTCTTAGTTCATCTTCATCTTCAGCGAACTAATTATCGAGCTCTCTCTCTCTCTCTCTCTCTCTCTCTCTCTATCTCTCTCCTGTTGCTGCTTTGTGAAAGTCACGCCAACTACTTTGAATTTCTATATAACCAGGTGACTTCGATTCCTTCAAGATGGCTCATGAATTTAAAGATCGATTTATATATCTATATCTCTCTCTTCTCTTTCTATCTACCTGTCTTTCTCTATGAATGCATCTTTCTAGTTCTTCGTTTAATTCAGATCTCTTTCTCCCTCTCTTTCTCTCTACTTCTCTTTCAAGTTTCATCATACACTCTTTTTCTCTTTCTCTTTTGGAATGAATCTTTCTACTTTTCTTCGTCTTTTAATTCAGATCTCTCTCTCTCTCTCTCTCTCTCACTCTCTCTTTCTCCTTTAAGTATCATCACCCTCTTTTCCTTTAGACTTTCGTATCTGTTATTATTATTGTTCTTATACGTTGAGATTAAGAAATCATATCTTCCTGATAAATGTTTCATTCATTCATTGGTCAAAAGAAATAATAAAAGTATTAAATCTCACATCGAAAAATTTTTTTCATTGCATCGAGTATGCAACGATTTCATTATTCGCCTTCTTCTTCTCTCTCTATCTATATAAATATATATATATATATATATAATCTATATATATATATAAATTTGATATATATGTATATATAAAATCTTTCTTATACCGAAAGAAAGCAGCCAAAGTGAAAATGAAGATATTAATGTGTAGGAATCAAGACCCGGGCAAATTTATGAGGAGAAGTAAAACAAAACGGAGCGTTAATTAAAAGTGGCGAAACTTAACCGAGCTAGAATTGGTTTCTCTCAGCCTCATCTTCTTCGACGTTAATTCTGTAATTTCAAATGTTTCTTCTCTTTCTTTTTGTTCTTTTCTTTTTGTTTCAAATAATAACGTGGAAATTGAAATGCGAAAGTTCATTTTCGTTTTTTTCTTTTTTTAATTTTCTCCTTTTCGGAAAAAAAAAATACTTGAACGAAGCGATTATGAAAATTGTCTAAGTCATATATTACATTAACTCGTTCCATTACTTTTAGTAATAGTATTTTTTGAATAAAATTAAAAAAAATTCGAACGGTAATTCAAATCAAAGATAATATAATCATTTTAAACTAAGAATTGGCATCGCGTTAGTCAAAGTTAAACAGATTACCTTAAACGAATTAATGATAAAAAGAATTTCATTCTTTCAAACAAAAAATGAGTTCTTCTCGACAATATTTCAAAGCAAAATTCCAAATAAAATATAAAAGTAATAGACGATTCCAAAGAAAAAATTAATTTTTTATAATAAATAGACATGATCGCAAATCGTTTGATAATATTAAATAAACATATGTTATCTGTAAATCTGGATTATCTCATATCTATACTGATCGCGTTGATCATCAACTCAACAAAAATGTGACTCTTGTACGACGCGCGCATTTTATTTTTTCCCACGTGGTCGTTTGACGACCTTGCCGATACCTAAATATGTCGTACGATGCAAGGAGAGACAGAAAAAGAATCCGTGCTGGCGATAAAACTCTGATAAAATGTAAAATTAGCATTAACAATTAAGTAGAAGCGAACTCTTGAAGTGGGAGAACGTGAGAATAAGAGAGAGAGAAAGAGAGAAAGAGAAAGAGAGAAAGAAGAAGAGAGAGAGAGAGAGAGAGAGAGAGAGAGAGAGAGAGAGAGAGAGAGCAAGAAGAAAATATTATCGCATTGGAACCGAGGCGCCAGAAATGAACTGAAATCGCTATCGGACGTCGTTCCTCGTTCTGAACACGTTATGTTTCTTTTCACGCAACCCAGACGCAACATTTCGTCTCTTCATGGCATGACCATGATCCCGATAAAGAAAGACTTCGACGGGAGGACAGAAAGATCGTTCGAACTTCTATCTCTCTTTTTCTTTCTCTCTCTCTATATTATATATATATATATATATACACACACACACACACGCATACACATATATATATGTATATACATTTTTCTATATTTGGTCTGATCGGACTTTGACTGCGTGTGCGTGTATGTTGTGAAAATTTGAATTCTATGTGCTTTATCTGTCTTTCTCTCTTTCTCTTGAAAGAAGTGTCGATAAGAATAGTGTCCAAAGTGTTCCTGAAATATATCCTAATTTAGTGTATAATAATATTAGAAGATCAAGAAGATTCAGATCCAAAGACAAGAATCATCTACGTTTCGATCATGACGAAAAGTGTATAATTCAGTGTTCCTAAAATTGTTTCAATTTATAACATTATAAAATAAATATCTATGGAATATTGGAAAAACTATACTACAACTATCTAGGACTTATTGTTACGTATTTTTATAAAATTCTAACAAAAAATATCGATATGTTAGTTCAGTGTTCTTGAAATCGTTTTAATTTTTATTATACATTAAAATAAATATCTACAGAAAGAGAGTGAGAGAGAGAGAGAGAGAGAAAGAAAAAAAAGAAGAAGATTGGAGAGAGAAGAGAAATATCTCCAAACGTGCTCCACGCGTCTTATTGGATCCTAACGAAAAGAAATTCAACACGAAACGATTATCTTGGTATGATATTATAAATTTGGAGTGTTAACTTTTAATTAAAAAAAACAGACACACATATGCGGACGCAAAAAAAAATTATTTTACTAAGTAGAAACTGTTTGTTTAGACGAGTCTTTCTATATAACTTCTATATATGCAACATTTGTTAAGAAAACTAAACGCGATGGTATTTGATCGTTCGATAAAAATCGAATTTTTGTGAGGAAACATGAGAATATAAATTTTAGAAAATAACTTCGGTGTGCAGTTAAATTTTCTGTTTAGTTTAGAATGGAATTTAACGTTGTCCAAACGATGAAGATCGTTTTTTCAAAAGGAATTAGCATAGCGCAAACAAAACAACCGAATATTTCTCTATTTTTTCTTCTGGCATAATATACGCAAAAATATCTATAAACATTAAAGGTAATTTTTTTTCTAGATAAAACAACTAACGTTCTAACTGCCGAGATAAAATTTTATCGCTCGTTTCAAGTAAAATGTAAAAAGATAGCTTCGGAATGTCCGCAAATCTGACCAACAGCTCAGAAAGCTCACTTTTTATCGTTAACCTTTTATGAAAACCCCTATGTGACTTTCAAGTTACACGTACTCATTTATCTTTATTATTTTTAATTTAATTTTATTGTTTCGCTATTACAATTAATTGTTAATCCTTTGCACTATAAAGTCGTCCCTCTGACGTGACATTTAATTTGATAAAACGAACTATGCCTGTATTTATGTACATGCACGTTTATACACGAGATATCAAAAGCAAACAAAATCAAATCGGAGTTGGCCTGGAACAAACTATATGGAAAATAATTATAAGCCAAAGTATTATATTAATTTCTATAATTAAATATTTGCTCAGTATAAATTATATTATAGATTTCATATTTTGTATACATTTCTATACTTTTCTTTTCCATTTTTCTATTTTTTAAGATTTCATACGAATCACGAATTTTCTTGTTTCTTCCCTCTTTTTTTCCGGTTTTTCATCCATCTAACAATTACTCGTGGCAGAAAGTAGATTTCATTGAAACTAATACAATAATAAAACATGTCTCTCGTGTCATATGCAATTTGTTAATCGACGTGCATATAATGGATATCGTGTGATAAGAATTCGATATTCGCCAATTTCAACGAACATAATTAAATCCTCCAAAAGTTGATTAAATTTATCTTCAAATATACCAAATATAATATCTGCATAAAAAAAAAAGGAAAAAAAAAAGATACGTTAACAAGAAAAATCACTGGATTTAATAAAATTCGAGAATATATCGATTTCACTGATTACATATATCCTAGTGACAAATTCATTATTAAATTATTTTACACGAAAAATCACATTTAAAAAAATCACACTTAAAAAAAAGAAAAGAAAGAGAAAGGAAAAAAGAAAAGATAAATGAAGACAAAAGAAAAAGAACACGGCGATTATTAAAGAAATTTAAAATCGTTCATCTATCGAGATTAAGTCGATTCCATCGAGTTTTATAAAAGTTGACCGATATAAACCATCGTATGACTCGTTGAAGGCTTGATTCGTCAAACTCAAAGGATCGAACGAAGCTCATAAAGAACGGGATCTGTTGACGGCGCGTTTCCTTAGCTTTGAAAGGTGCTCATCCGTGCGTGGCTCCTCGGAGATTTTCAACGATCTACTATGCCAACGATTATACTACGTTAAAGCTTTTTTCTTCTTTCTTCTTTCTTTTCCTTTTTTCTTTTTTTGACCTACAGCATATACGCATATAGGGTGGCCCACTTAAAGTGTCACATATTATATTATATTTTCAAATAACGAGTAAAAAGTTAAATAACTTTTCCAGGCTTGACAAGAGATGGGTATTACAGAAAAAAAAAAAAAAAAAAAAGGAAATAGATATGAATAGAGCTTCTTAATATTTCTCGTTAAAGATTCTTGAATATATGAACCGTCTTGTTTTATTAAATTGAAAAAAACATTCTCTAGAGCGACAAACAAAATTCTTTGTTACGATTTATATTAGCCACTTTGTTTAACGTTCTTTGTTTTCTTTTTTCTCTTTTTATTACAAAATAAAATTGTTATATATATATATATATATATATATATATATATATATATTCTTTCTCCGTTCAATTTAAACCTCATTTTCTCTCTCATCTCGTAACAATAATTATAATAATAACAATGACTTACTTAAACAGCATATAATAAGTATGTCGTAGAAACAATTGTTAACCGCAGAAATAGCAATCAAAAGCATCGAGTTAATTATTCGAGATCCTTTTACTTGGTATTTACCATAAATATGAAGCAAACTGTTTAACTGCTCTACAGTATATTTATTATCACCATCGTATTACAAGGCAAGAACGAATATTCATTATGCGTCTGAATTACCGAATATAACGCATTTAGTGAAATTTTTGGCTCGATTAAACATTACCGCCGTCAACATTCACGTACGGAAAATGACATTTGCATGATCATAATATTAATAGAATACAACATAATTTAATATCGAATGAGAGAATCAATCGAATAAATTTGAAAAAGAGGAAATAAAATCAAAAATTGGATAATTCATATTGTTATCTCTCTTTCCCTCTTTTTCTCTTTGTCTCTCTTTGTATTTCTCTCTCTCTCTCTCTCTCTCTCTCTCTCTCTCTCTCTCTCCTTCTCCCTCTCTTTTGCATATGAATCTTTATATGTGTATCAGAGCATTAAATCGTCAAGTTTCCGTCGTAAACCGCGTGCGAACTATGAAAAGCATATATTATGTACGCGCTATCGCTCACATATATATATATATATATATATATATATATATATATATATATATATATATATTCAAATATATATACCTTCAAATGGGAAGCAAAAAATTCAGTAGCTTGGAGATAAACGGAAATGCGGAATTGTTTGTCTCCGGTCTACCGGATGCGCAGGAATCATGGTTAAAGTCTTTCCCATCCCACGCTGTCATTGTATTCATCTATCTATTCATCCATCTAACTGTCTATCCATCTCACTTATTCATTCTCATTTTTTATATTTTCTTCTTTTACTTTTTAATATTTTTTTTTTCTTTATTTCTTTTTTATTCTTTTATTATATCTTTTTTATATCTTTTTCATTTTATTTTATTCTTTTTTTTATAAAATTGCATTCTAAAGTATAACGATGAAACGACAGCCCGTCTATAGTCCTCACAGGTGTAACTTCACCGGAAACGAGATGTATTCGCGAGTGACTGTTATTGAAATGCTACGAACGTTGATATACGTACATATGTAAATGTACGGGTATATGTGTATGTATATACGTGTTACGTATATTGACGCGCTATACGATCATTAGAGGGTGGATCACGTAACGCTAATGTATAGAAGAAGAAAAAGAATTGTGGAAAAGAAAGATCTTTGCATTAAATCTATATGATTTGTACGTACCATTATGAATTTATTTTACATTAATGCGGAATATAATTTTATCATTTATTTTATAGTCGAAACATCGATATCTCTGCTTTCATCATTTGTGCATTATCTATACTTAAAACATTTTCATAATCACCGTTTAATTCGACATTATTATTTTTAAAATTCGTAATAGAGCATTGATCACTAATTTAAACAATTGTCTGCTTAAATTATTTATATTTTCTATTTTTATTTATATCGCACGCCTCTCTTTGTCTATTCTTAGATGAGTATGTTGTCGGTATCACAAATAAAGTGAGACGGTATGTTTATAACTTTCTTATGCATGATTTCGGAAAAAACGTGATAGTAATAGTAGTAGTAGTAGTAGTAGTAGTAGTAGTAGTAGTAGTAGTAGTGGTAGTAGTAGTTGTATCAGAGGATAGTAGAGTTCGTGCACTGACGCGGAGCTACGCGAGTGACCTGGTTTTTTAAAAATGTTTGAGCCAGTGACGCGATTAAAAGAAAAAAAAAAGAAGTACCGTAGAAGATACTCTACCCTTATCTAGTTATCTAGTTAGCTTCTTCTCCTTTTTCTATTTTGTTTTCGTTCATCTCTCTCATTAATAAATTTGAAAAACATAATAATACTTGAACATCAAAATAAGAATTACAAATTTTTTATGAAAATCGATGAAAAATATTATCAGTTCGTTTTTTTTTTTTTTGTTTATTTATAATATACGTTTAGATTGATACGTGAATGCATTAATGATTTATATTTATTTAAAAATAAAAAACTATTCCTTCTCTTTTTTATTTATTTTTTACGAATCGTAGCAAACAGGAATTAATCGGGAAAAATTTATATATATAATACGATATTATAATATAGAATAATATGATATACGATATCATAATAATGTTCATAGGAAGTATAAAACTGTAAAAAGAAAAAAAACAGAAAAGGATAAGGCGAAAGAGTATCATCCATCTCTATATCTCTCTTTCTCTCTCTCTCTCTCACACACTCTCTCTCTCTCTCTCTCTCTCTTCTCCCTTTCTCATTCACTCATTCAAATGAAATCCAGTCACGTGCTACAAATAGAAAATACGGAAGAGAACATAAAGTAACGCGCCGAAATTAAATTTTACGAGATTGAAGTTAAAGTCGGATTGGTCTTTCAAATGAATTTGGTTCTGAACTTGTACAAGACAAATTTCACGAAACAAACGAAGAAAACGTATTAAAAGGTGCATAGTTGCAAATGCAAACCGCTTCTCCTACAATTATTTTAGAAATTTCAAAAAAAGAAAAAAGAAAATCTTATTTGTTATCAGTTTTCTTTTATTTTTTCCAAATACTTTATTAATTTTGTTGCAAAATCTTTTCTTCTTGTTTTCTAATGAAAGATTTGCGATTATTAATTTACGAAGTTTCTAGTTTCTCGTATGAATTAAAAAGAAATTTATTTCCATGAGATAACGTTTTATAAAAAAATAATAAAGATCTGAATATGTAAAAGCTAAGCATTTATAATCTAAATGCTTCCCATCTTTTAAAAATAACATCAAATTTTACGAAGTCAACCCTTAAGAGATTGTCAATTCTGTTGATGAGGGAAGTCAGCTGATGTATACGCGTAAGATTTTGATGTTTATATATTCAAAGACATCGTCGTATCGTTTCGTATCGTAATGACGAGAATTCAACAAGTGCCCGTGTTCTATCCGTGGTACTCCTTGAATTTGAATACAGGCGCCATTTTTATGAAAGCCCGTACGCTACATTGAGCCGCGCGACGACTCGTTCTTATGTCTTTCATGTCATGCAAATTCATCGCATTTGCCTGATTTTTCCAAATGTTTTCAGACAACGACGAAAAGAAGAACGAATAAAGAAAATAATAAAAAATAATAATAATAATAATAATAATAATAATAACAATAACAATAATAATACTATCTCGGAAATCTTGTCTCTAAATAAAGTTTCGTACTTAAGAGTTACGAACAGTAACAACGCTTGCCAAATTTATTGTCTCGCACGTGGAAGCATGGAAAAAAATGAATGAGCGAGCGTAAATGCGAAACGAGATTTCATTTTCCTCCTTTATCTCGTCCCTCATCTATCTTTTATACGCGATAACGCACGCACTCACGAAGAGTTAAAATGTGGATCAACGGGATCCACCTAGTATCACTCTCTTTTCTCTCGAAGAAATGAAATTTCATTTCTCGGTTACATCGGGTCATCTTCGTTGCTCAAAATGATGGCTAGTTCGAATTAAAAAAAAAAAAAAGAGAAAGAAAAAAGAAAATTTCGATCATTTGTTCTGTCCCCTTTTTCGTCGCGATGTTTCGCTTTAAATTCACCTTTCCAAATATTCAAATATTTATATATTAGTTTATTAAATAAAAATTTTTTGTTTCTTTTTTTTTCTTTTCTTCTTTCA
This sequence comes from Vespula vulgaris, assembly GCF_905475345.1. NCBI lineage: Eukaryota > Metazoa > Arthropoda > Insecta > Hymenoptera > Vespidae > Vespula > Vespula vulgaris. The sequence goes on from NC_066588.1 coordinate 5,405,180, forward strand.
TTCTTTTTCGTTATTGTATACGACGAAATAAAAAATTCGTAAAGAAGTAATTTCATATCTCTCGTTAAGAAACATTTAGTTTTTACGAAGAAACTAATTAATTATTCGACATTTATCTCTCCTTTTAATTGTTACCTAAGTAATTACACATTTCGTGCGATCTAATTTTTATTTCGTTCTGTCTATTTTTTATTTCTTTTCTTTTTATTTACATACGTGTTGTAATATCTTTGTAGTCCAGTTTTTTATTTACACGTGAATCTTATCGAGAAATCGTTTCATCATAGAACCATTCAAGTTTTCTATAACACCAGCGAGGAGTGTTACGCGAACATAGTGATCTATATACGACGAATAAGTTCGGAAATGACGTATCGCCTTTCGATCCGAAGTTAGATACGTCGGAAAGCGTAAGCTCGGCCGCGAACATTTTCCGCGTGGGTGAAAACGAACGATTGCAATAGGTATCAGCCTCTTTTCCTATGTCAAGATGTAATATAATTCGCATAACTTTGTGTCCGATGTTGAGAGAACCTTTTACTCACATAGATATATAACTGGAATATAATTCTATTCGTGATTAATTGTATTTTGTATTTTATTATATTTATTTCTATTTTTTTCATCGTCAGAAAAAAAAATTTATTTAATTCGATCGAAATTTCAATTTCATTGTTTCCCTTTATTATTTTACGTGAAATCATTGATTGATTTTAATTTTCACTTTCAAAGATGGCTAATAAACACACGAATAAATTTTTGAAGTGAAATAACGAATTTATTTTTTCTTTTATTATTTTTTTATCTTCTTTTTATTTTTTTATCCTTTTTCACCCTCGTCCGTGTTTGCGTTTCGATTGATAAAAATTATCGAGTATAGATACCCCGAGGAAGAAAAAAAAATATAGATAACAACATATTGTTTTCGTGTTTTCTGATGAAAAAGAAAAATCCATTCGTTATCCTATAGAAACAACACCCTTCGGTCATATGTAGTACATATTTTCTTCCACAAAGAATATATCTTGTTTGTTAGACATAGTATATCGCAAAATCAAGTGACATAAGGAGCCTAAAGAGATTATTACGCGTCAGAGAGCTTGTTTGCTGATATCATCGAATTCCATGGGGAAATTGTGAAATTCGAAGATAAACAAGGATAAAAAAAATGTTCGGAGTATCTCTCTCTCTCTCTCTCTCTCTCTCTCTTTTTCTCTAAATTCTAACGTTCCAAATTTATTTGCTACTCTAACGTCCCCACTTTTAACAGAAGCTCATCGATCTTTGTCACGATAACACGAAGTATGCCAATATAGACTAATATTGATATATATATATATATATATATATATATATATATATATATATATATATATACACACACATAATATATATATATGACGTTGTGAACAAATTTTTTCAAGATAATCGAATTTCAATATTTTGTCTAACTCTTCAAAAATTGTACTCTCCAAAAGTACTACAGTATTTTTTGATCGTAGAAAGAAAACATCATAAATCGTTCTTATAAGCAAAAAAAGAATTAGTTCAAATGATCCTCTTTTATGATTATTTTCACAAATAATCCATAAGATCATTCAATCATTCTCTATTATTATTTCCGTTTATTTATATCGCTAACAATTCTGATTACGTACGTGAAGATAAGAGAAAAAGTTGGTTGTGAAAAGAAATTGTGAAAAAAGTCGTGGGTGCATTTCGACATAGACGTTGTCTGACTCAACAACGATTAATCTACTGCTGTGTTGAGTCTGCACGTATAAAGGATCAATCGATCAAACGCCTTTTGTGAATCGTATACGTCAATATTAATCAGCATTTTAATAGAACGTCGTCTTTTATAAAGTGTCAATCGAGTTTATGGATCGTACCTTACAATCCGCGTTCACATCGACATTCTAATAAGAAATATCTGTAGAATCTGTAAATCCGCCATTTTTTACTTTCAAAGGGATTTACAAAAAATATATGTCACATTATTAAAAAAAAACAGAATTTCATATATTATAAAAGAAAACAGATTATTTTTAAAAAGATAATCGCGCGTATTGTGAATCGTTCTAGCTCCTTTAAATCACACGTTTCAAACTGTGTTACCAGCAATTTCATGTATGAGGTTAACCCTTTCCGTTCCTATAGCGGTGAAAATAAATTTCCGGTGGTAGAACACGCTGTTATCTTCGGGTTACACTCAACTTAAGGTTCACTCAATAATGACTTAGTGTTTTCTCTCTTGAGATATAATTCGAAGATTTCTGATAGTTTCAATAAATCATCTTCGACGATTTAGAAAATAAATCTCTCTATGTATAAATACGCGTATCCATATGCGTACAATACTTATTTGTATAATTGTTCATTATTTTTGTTAATTATTTTACAAGATAACGAATTCGGATAATCGTGTTAAAAATATTATTTTCCTGAAAACACTATTTAATAATTAAAAAGAAACAACTTAGTAAATATATTATAAATTTTACTACATAAATTTAATACACACACACACACACATATATATATATGTGTATGTATGTTACTAATTGAAATTTTAATGATTAGAAATATTAATAATTTCCAAATAACCTAATTTCGTTGGAAAATATAATAATTTCGAAAAGTAACGACGAATATTTCTCATGAAATAAAATTTTTAAATAAAATGTTTCGAAAGTAGTTTTTATATAGTAAGATGACGATGTCAAAGATTATGATGAAAACAAAGCATCTAGATAAAACGAAATGAAAATCTGCAAAATAATCCTAACTGTGGATAAAGTTGGTATAATAATCGGTTCGAGAGTTAATTTCCATAATCCGCGAGAGAATCCAGGAGGCGTTGCTGAGAGTTTAATCGACGCATAGCCACTTTCCATGCTCTGGAAAAATCTCATAAAAACAGTCGGATTTGCATAGAAAACGAATTTCATTTAATTATCAACTCATCGTGATAATCAAAAACGACACGTTTGAATATGTCTATACGTATGTACGTATAGATATTCATTTAAATGTATGTGTATATATATATATATATATATATATATATATATATATATATATTCTATATATGCATATACATGAGTTTTTTTCTCGATTATTTTTATTTCAAAAAGTTAAACGACGATTATACTTGTTATTTGTATTGAATTATTCTCTTGTATCTTTTTTTTTTTTTTTAATTATATTCATTAAACAAATCTTCATTCATTCTTCAATCTTCTTTCATTCAAGATTATAGCAATTATGAAACATCCTGACTCGTGTTTGCAATAATATACAAATCTATTAAAACGTATTGGCGATGACTTTATTTTAACGATGATTCTACGGTTTTCTTATCTTCGTGTAACACGCGAGATAATTGCATCAATTTTCCATTTTATTTCACTTAAGACCTCCAGCGAAGCTTGTTAGTTCATTTCGAAATTTCATCGGAAACGCATCTTAGTTTGAATATATAATAATATTCAATCATATATATATATATTATATATACTAAATATTATATATATTATATATATTATATATGAAAATATATAAATACATATGTTCGTATATATTTACATAGGTACATAGGCATGTACCTAAATGGATGAATATTTAAAAACGTTCTTTGGTACATTCACGTGTAAGTAACTCAAATAAATGTTATCTTAATATTAAAAGAAAATTAAATACAAGAAATCTCGATCGATGTGTCATTCGATATCAATTTATCAGTTTATTCGGTTGTAAAATTCTTTAATATATTGCGCGAAATATCGTTAACGTTGAGATAACGTGTGATTATTTACATATATGTGTATATATATATATATATATATATATATATATATATATATCGACAATTTACATACATGCGCTCATACATAAAGGTCAAAAAGTAGTTATTTAAATTAGATTATAAATAGATTGCAAAGTTATTGGTATGAAACATCTTGATCAAAAAGAAGAAATAAATAAATAAATAAATAAATAAATAAATAAATAAGAAAGTTTATTCGATAAAACGAAGAGAGAATAAATTCACATTGATCGCGTTATATTTCGTTCACTTTGACCTCGCAATGAAAGCTCTTTTCTTGATAATAAACTATCGATTATTCGATAATATCAATCATAAGATAAAATCTAACATTGTAATGATTTCGATGATTCCCAAGATACTAGAATCTTTTTATTTCTTTTTATTGCAAACACGATACTTTTGTAGCATTCGCTTTTAAATTGTTTCTTTCAAAAATGTAACTTTTTCTTGATTAAGAAAATGAAAAGCAAAAACGAAGGAGAGAGAGAGAGAGAGAGAGAGAGAGAGAATTAAAAAAATTAAAAAATAAAAAGAGGAAAAAACAGCTTTGCGTTGACATTATTTATTTGATATCTTCTCGCAGCAGTGTGCCATTTAATTTCGAAACCTTTTTCTGTTAATCACTCTCTCCGTACTAATTACGATAAGAAACAAAGAGCAGATGTAAAATAAAAGAGTGACTGTATAATAATTAAACGAATTATCATGATTATACTTATACTATCAATTAAGTCATCGAAATAATCTCAAAGGAGAGTAACATTGAAAAAGAATATGGTAAAAAAAAAAGAAAAAAAAACAAAATGAAAAAGAAAGAGATAGAAATAAAAAATAAATAAGTAAATAAATAAATAATAGATAATCTTTATGAATATCTCTAACAATTTCTTTTTCTTTTATATTCTAGATCAACGGAGATCGATTCTGTGAGTGCATAAGGATGATCTTAATTACTATCCTAGTAACATCAGCAATGATCACTATGACGCGTTCTGCGCCAGCCGCACATCTTCCAAAGGAAACTGGAGATTTTCCTGAAGTACTTTGGCTCATTAATCAGCGAATGCCAGAATTAGAGGTAAGAAGAAATATTTTTAGATAATAATTTTATTATCTAAAAAATCTTGAAACCTCCGATTCATATTGTAAATATTTATAATATTGACTTATCAATATTTATCATGAGAATAATTTCATTATATTAATACATAATTCTTATTAAAATAATTATAATTAAATTTTTCAAAATACTCGAAATATTAGCTTAACAAAAATAAAAATAATTATATTATATATATATACATTATTAACATAATTATTTTCATAATGATTCGTATAAGTAATATTTATATAAAAAATGTCGATAAGAAGTATCGGACGAAAATCGAGCCTTTCGATTCTAATATTAAATCATAGCCTCCCACTTGGCAAACATGGACAATGAAAAGTCCATTCGTATACACACACACACACATATATATATATATATATTATATACATATATATATATTTTATATATAGATTCCTATATTCACTTTGGCGAAACACGGTTTATGTGAGTTTATATCGCGAATTGTTAACAGACGACCAATCGACAAGTAAACTTGTCTTTTTCTATTTCTCTCTCTCTCCCTCTCTTTCATTTGCATACATATATTGCATCAGCTTTGCACATAATAGCTCCTATGTGAACAGTGTATATAAAGCAAAGACCGATACATGTCTCTTATCTCAGTATTGATAGAATTTAATTCAAGTTGTATAAATTTTTCATCAAAATTACTTCTCGATCAAAAAAGAAATAAAGAAAGAAAGAAAAAGAAAGAAAAAATATCGTCGAAACTATTTGCGACCAATTTGAAAAATTCGATAATTTGCGATAAAATATATTTTCATCATTTCCTCGTTTACTTCATAAAATATAAAATAAAATATCGAGATATGACAATTATTTATTTCGATTGTTCTTTTAACAAAATGGCGGTGTACCAACGGGAAAAATGAACGAGCTGACATTTCAAAATTTTCACGTAACGAAAGTTCTATCACATTACTCTTCCTCTAATAACCTCTTTCGCGTCACGAGAAAGAGAACGAAAAAAAGATCAAATGAAAAACGCGAATAAAATTTAAAACTCGGCTGGCTTTCAAAAGACCCACGTATTTTCTCCCAAATTATTACTTTCAACGACGTTTTTTTACAGCGTTCCGTATATCCTTCGTCATAAAAAATATCTATACGTAAAATAAAGGAGATAGAAAGAAAAAGACAAAATTAAAATACGCAACATACCTAATTTCCTTCTCTAATTAACTTCATGATACAATAACTTGAAAGATCCCACGTATTGTATTACCTTATCTTCTTAACAATAAAGATTCAATTGGTTCGAGAAGAATTTGAATAGTCATCGATGAACAAAAGCGTAAAGTAATCCCGAAGAATCCTCGGATACAAATTGAATCCTTTGCGGTAGAAATCGGACAGATATATAAGAGAACAAAGCTGCCCTCTGTCAATTGAATTTTTCTACGGAAAAAAGAAGAAAGAAAGAAAGAAAGAAAGAAAGAATGAAAGAAAGAGAAGGATAGAGATAAATTGAGAAAGATAGAAACAGAAAGAAAGGCGTGTTGGTATAGAAGAGAGATCTTCTCAATCGGTAACTCGAGAAAATTTTCTTCCCATTGTTTTTTCTTTCTTTCTTTCTTTTTTTTTCTGACGAGTCCAAAATAAAGTAAAGCTCGTAAAAGGTATGAGAAAGAATGATAACGAAAGGACGAACAATATCCTCGCAATGTGAAAAGGTTTCTCTTCAAATGAAAAAGGTCTCATAAAGGCGAAGCCATTATCATGATTGAACGAAAAAAAAAAAAGAAAAAAAGAAAGAAAAAAACAGAATATCGCAAAAAATGCGCGCGTATTTCAATTTGTCGAACTGATCTCTTGAATTTTTTTATCGATATTATATCTATTATTTATTTCGAATATCTTTGTCTTTTTTGTTGAACAGAGAGAGATGTACGAATCGAACAACGATCCTAACCCAACGATACTCAGGACAAAAAGGATCGGTTCTTTGTCGATCGTAAATAATCTCGATGTTCTCAGAGAAAGAATACTTTTGGAATTAGCTCGTAGAAAGGCTTTGCAAGATCAACGACAAATCGATGCTAACAGACGGATCCTCGATACGATCGGTAAGAGATCGGTATCAGCTTACGAGGATTACACACCATCATCTCGTTCTAGAACTTCAGAAAGGATCTACGATTGGCTCAATGAAAATGACTCGCTTCTTGGAAATCGTCATAGCAATCAAGAACGCAGGGTTTGTTCTTTTTTACATTTCTTACTTAATCGTTCGCATATCTGGATTATTATCAATTTTGGTAATATTTTATTTCTTATTTTTAAGAAAAATGATCGTCAATTTAATCTCAAACTTTTATTATTAATCTTCGAAATCGAAACTGTTCGTCCATTATACTATCGTATTAATGCATACGTATTACACATATACGACAATACGTGTCTATATTATTGTATACATTATATTTTCAAACGCATTTTATATTTTTTGAAATCGTTATCAAAGATATTTAAGAAACAATTTAATTTTGTTGACAAATCGTTTTGTTATGCTAATTAACGCGATTTTTATCTTTACAGGTAGCAAGCAACGAACTTCTCTGGTTGTAACCACATGCGAACCCATCGAAGAAAACTATCGAATCCAGATTTGGCAGGCCCTCTCGCTTTTCCAAGTTTTACGAGCCGCAAATTTTTTTCTCCCCATTTGTCCCATTACGAATTCTTCTTATAGAGCTTTTACCCGATCTATCCGTCTCGCGCGTTTCTCAGGTTCTAATAGGCAGCTATAATATAGCGTGACGATCGATAAAAAATACAAAAAAAAAAAATAAAAAAAACACAAAAAAAGAACAAAAAAAAAGGAAGAAAAAGTGAAGAATATCATGAGCACAATAATATCAGCGAAATTTCAAGGTTACATTCGCAAGGTCAATTTTTAAAGACGACTCAATCGCAATGTATACGAGTCGTCAAAACGAAACAGTATTATATTTTGTGATCTTTTCTTTATATTAATTATTTTATCATTTCTCTAATGTTTACGATAAATACCATATTGTTGTTTTGTTTTTTTTTTGTTCTCCTCTTGGCTAGACCAAAAAAAAATATCGTTTCGTTGTTAAATAACTCATAATTTTATTTCATATAATTTAATTATTCGAACCATTGAAGAATTGAACTTTACACTTTCGTCGCCGCAATTATTCATCCCCTATAATACGATTAATCATTATTTATTTGTATAACTATAATATTCTCTATTTATACTAGTTTGATAAGACATTCAAGTTTGTGTTAAATATTATCTGTAGTAATCTTCGAAAATAGATTTTACTCTTTTAAAGTTTATGTCCGTTCTAGTTTTATTAGGAAAGTAAATTGATAAAAGATGTAATTATGCGTTTGCTATAATGAAAAACTTTGAAAAAAAGATATATATATATATATATATATATATATATATATATATATATATATATTGAAAAAAAAGTTATCATCAAATAACAGCTCGAAGAGAGAGAAAAAAAAAGAAGAAGAAAAAAGAAAAAGATCAATAGAGATATTTATTCTATATTAGATTATAGTGAGAAATATTTAACATTAGCAAAATGACGATAAGACAGCTCCATCGTGAAACCTAGTCCAAACTCTAATTAGAGATAGCAATAGTTCTGTACCTTACGCCTCGGTGATACATCGAATGCTAACAAATTATTATTATCATTATTCCAATCCTTTATAGCAGCAAATAGCTTTCAGAAAAGCTCGAAAATCAATATAAACAAAAAAAAAAAAGGAAAAATACTCACGCACAGATAATAAAAAGATGTATGCACGTAGTTGACACTTGCTATTTAACATTTACCATTCCTGTTTTATTTTTCTTATTACTTTTTATTTTTAGTTTCTTCTTCTCTTCTTTTCTTTGTGAAATTATTTATTCTAAAATATTTTAATTATGACAAAAAAAATGTGAGTCTCTTTCTCTTTCTCCTCTCTGTCTCTCTCTCTCTCTCTCTCTCTCTCTTTCGAGTAAAGGAATTCTTTCATTAAACCAAAGTAAAAGTTTCAAATTCTCGCGTTATTAACGCTTCCGGCAATGCCTGTATACATCGATGTTTAAAGATTAAGACTTACCTGTGCAATGTTTCGTCTCTTCTCGTCAACGACGATTTTAATCCGTATATTGTGTATCGTGTTTGTATATTACATTGTACACGCGAAGGATACAAATGTATATGTATGTATGTACGCATATATACATATATATATATATATATATATATATATAACATACATACACACACATACATTGTAATCTTTTCATTCGACTAATTTAACGATAAATTCGATCAAAATACCTTGAAAACTTCTTCCAACGATATAACTCGAATTTATTTATTTCATCTTGAATGATAGTTTAAAAAGATATCGTCATATTTTGTTTAACCAGATATGTACGTCTATCGATACGTTCCTAAAATATAATATCATTTTGTCGGTAGACCGAATATAAAATTTAATATAAGTTCTACGATGTGTGATTTTAAACGTGATAATAAATTTTATTTAATGTACAACCACGCGTCCTGAGATTATATTAATCGTCCTTGGAACCTTTTGGAAAGACAACAACAATGCCACTGTACCGTTCCTTACAAAAGTTTATTTTTTCTTTTTTTGTTCTTTCTTTTTTTTCTTTCTTTTTTTTCTTTTGTTCTTTTAATTATTATCGATGTCATTACAATATTTAGTTACTGTTATTACACAGTTATTATATATAGTTCACTGATTTCAATCGTGTAGTGAACAGTAAACTTTTGCCTTTCTCTGTAAATATAAACTGTTAAATCGCTTTGCTCTGTACACGGTACCATTGAAAATATGATTAATGTACATTACATTTGTTCGTTATGAATATTTTAAAAGAAAATTATTTTGAAAGACAATTATTTGTAATTAGAATTCAATTGATATCTTCGTTAACGTTTCTTTTTTTTTTGTTTCTTTGTAGAGAGACAATTCGGTATTAACAAATGGTATTCTTTCGTAATAATTGCTTTTCAATAAAATTTTGATATAATTTAATTTCATACGTAATAATAATTTTACGTAAACGTTAAGAAAAGATATATATATATATGTGTATGAATAAGCGAAATACAGAGAGAAGGTAATACAAAAGTGTAACGAAATGACGAATTGGAGAAAAATAATATAAACTATGTTCGTAATCACAGTTTACGAAGATCGAGAACAAATACGCTGCCATCTGATGCCGAAGCACCAACTTTATCACCTCTACTATTCCAACATACTTCGAATATACCACCCGTACCTTTGTAACTGTGAACTAATAACCCGCTCTGCAAAGAACAGTAAATGATACGTTAGTTTGCAAGTGTTAAAACAGTGAACATAGATAAATTCATAATCACTTACCTGAGTAGACCAAATATGAACACATTTGTCAAAACTTCCGCTAGCAAGGAACTTGCCATCCGGACTAAACGCTACACTGTACACTGGTTCTGTATGTCTTGTGAGCGTATGTATACAAGCTCCTCTTTCTACATCCCACAATCTTACAGTAGAATCGAATGATGCACTAGCAAGTGTCAAGTTCATATTCGGATTGTGTGTCCCTGGACCAGTTGGAGACCACTTGATCGTATAAATTTCTTTACTATGAGCTTGAAGATCGTGTACCCACGTATCCTGCTTCATAGACCATATCTTCAAACTCATGTCATCCGAACAACTAGCTAGTAGATTACCTTGAGGATCCCATTTTATTGCATTGACTTCGTTCTGAAAATTTCGTCATAAGATATCATTTGAGAAACTACAATTTGAGTTGGAAAATCTTACTGACATCGACATACCGTATGACCTTGGAAGCTCTTTATGGGTTTATCTACATTCAGTTTGCATACATGAATACATTGATCCGTAGAGCAACTAGCAAATGATGTGTTAGTTTGCCAATCGACGTCTAATGCAGGTGCACAATGAAAACTGAATTGCTGAGTACACTCGCCACTTTCGGCGTCCCAAATAATAGTTGTTTTATCGACACCTGCACTTAAAATGTAATTGCCACATTTGTTCCACTTCAATGCGAAAATTGGACCTTTGTGTTGACCCAAAGTAGTAGCCAATCTGCCTTCTGTCGTCCAAATGCGCGCATATCCATCGTAACTTCCAGTTGCTAGCAACGTACCATCGCACTGAAATAATCAAAACGCGACTTTCTTTAATGTATATACCTTCACCGATTTAGATACAAGTAGAACGAATATGTATTGTATACCTTCCAATCCAATGAAGTAACATCTTTGTTGCTAGGTACTTCCGCACCACCTTTTTGGATGCAATGGCGAAGAATCAATTGATTTGGAGCCTGAGAATTGTCCGACATATCCCAAATACGGGCGGTGCTATCTCCAGAACCAGAGGCCAAAAGATCGGTAGTAGGATTCCAAGCGCATATAAAAACTTCAGACTCGTGTCCTCTTAATTTGGTTGCCTTACTAGCTGGTATTTCGACAGCACTAGCATTAGCACCCGTCCCTGTACCTTGCTGCTGTTCGTCCACTTCCATTTCATTTCTATCACCACCTCGATCGCTTGTTCCTACGCCATTATTTGATGTCACCACTATAAATAGGTTCGAATAGATGTTCAACAATTTCATGAATCATTGAAATTCTTTTAATTAACATATAATAGGATATGTGTATGCTCCTGCTAAATAGATATTTTGTACGATTTGAAAATTAAATTTTACCGACTCTGCCTAAATTTCAAGAACATAAAAGTACCTCGTCTATGCGATAGACAAGAATGCTTTTGCATCGAAAATTTAGATTTCGTCAGGAAAATTCAATCAAAATATCTAATATATTAAGCGGCCCATTAATCTACCTGATGATAATGAGGAGGTCTACAAAACTTCTATACTTTTGTAGACCAGGGTGTAATCAGGCATGGATACCATATATAGAAGTTTGAAGAAGTAAACGTAATGACCATACAACCTTCTTCTCTATTCGTATCTTGAACTTCCGTTTTTATCTGTTGTTTCTGTTGATTGATTTGATTTTGTCTAGATGCAACAACATCCGGCATAACCGCGTCGATGAGAGACAGAGACTCAACCATTCTCTGTTCTGTTCCATCTTCGCCAATAGAAATTTCTGCTTCCGTATATTGTAATCCCTTTTGTAGAATAGATAGAAGTGCAGCTGGTGGTACTAGAGCGCCATTTATGTTACTCTGCGATATATGCGATTCTATACCAAAAGTGTACGCTGAATGCACAAAACCTATAATGTAAAAATAAATTCGTATTAATTATCTCAATAACAAAAATATTTATAATTCCCAATGTTAATGCTAGTACAGAAAGCTGCAATATTTTCATTATACGTTAAATAGATTAACGGTCGTTAAATGATAAATTTTTAAATAACATTTATTAGACAAAAAGAAAGAAAAATAAACTGTATATCTGTTCATTGTCCCATGTAAGAGGTTAGCAAACGCTCTTATAGTCGTACCGGATTCTTGAAGATAGCGGTAGACTAAAAAGTTGACTTCATCGCTAGAGAAGCTCATCGTTAAGGGCCTACACAGCACTAGCATAACACATTTACGTCGGGACACATTGAAAACTTTCGTTGTTTTACTTCCGACGCTAAAATTTGCCGCGTTGGGTTGTTACGAGAAAGATACACGAACACATTGCACGCAATCTAAAAGACGGTAAACCAATTGAACGTAAATACTAACGTACTCATGAAACTTTTCGGAAATTTGAAGCATTACAAATAGAATTTGCAAGACACAACAGTGACATTACGGTTATCAATTGATCGATTTTCTAAAAACTATTTTTGACTTATGGGTTACTCGTTAAAATGAAAATATAAATATAACAAGTATCCTACATCAATATTTTTAATGCTAAGTTTCCTCTCTTATACATTTTTACGTCGAAGATCTGGAAATTAAATAGCTTTAATTTGACCCTTCTCCTGTCAGATGGCGAGCTCGATGTCGGATGGTGACATCGATGTTCAGGATCGTATCTATAAAAGGGCATTACTTCCGCTTACAGGGAACATCTATACGTTTGTCTCTAAAACATTATATTTCACATCGTCACCACTTGAGAACTATATAGAACAAAAAAGTTGAAAGTGATAAAAAAAACTTGAGTGTTTACATGAGTTAGACAATCCAATGACAACAGCGTATTGGAAATCATTGGAAATCATAAGAAGTTATTAACGAAAAAAAAAGTTATACAACGTTACAAAACTTAATTAGTTTAGTACATAAATGATTAGTCAAATTAGAATATAAAGTTCTTGGTCGATAGACCAAAACGATCAAATATGACACGGAATAACAGGTTAGACTTTGTTTATATGATTCTTTAATGATATAACATAACCTTACGACTCGACAAGCATAATGATTTTTAATCTTGTAAAAATTCATTTTTTTCTTATTACTACTTATCATCAATGCTATCGTTGTTTAGGAAACGAGGACGTACTCTGGAGGAAGAATCGAGCGAGTTCATGCCGCTAAGTAAAAGGATCAATAATCTTCATATTAATGGTTTTTCTGGCCTTCAGGAGAGTACAGCCGAAATGGAATCTGATTGGGGAGGTCCTAATTTTATTCCTTCTCCAAATTATTCAGAACCTTCTCAAAGCTCGCCGTTACACGACACTTGCGGTTCTAGCCAAAGTAGTTACACTGCCGATTACAGGCCTGATCTAGATGCGACAGAAAATCCATTTTACTACGAAAGCAATAAATTATTGTTTTCTTTGTATATGGAACGTATGCAAAGATCTGATATGTATTAATAATGGCTTAACTTTGCATATTTTATAGGTATTTTTTATTTACAACTTAATCATTCCTTTGGATAACTTTATAAAGCCATTGAGTTTGTCAGTCTTAGGTATTATTCTTTGCTATTTTAAATTAATTCAGTTACGTTACATCTCTAATATATAATCAGTATCTTTTATTACGTATCGTCTATATCGGAAGTTAATCGCGATATGTTAAAATTAACTTCCTAATTTTCCTTGATAATTCATCTCGTCCGAAGAAGAGAAAATAATTCATTGATCGTTTTATATAATATTTATCGCTTTATTACCAAGAATTACGCATGTCAAAATTATGTTAAATTAATAAATAATTCAAACGCCTTACATGATTTATTGTAATCGTATTTATATTTCTACCGTTTGTACGCGTCGATAGTAATTTGTGCAAGAAATATTTGGTTAATATTAAATTTATACAGATTGTACGAAGGAGAGGAATAATATGAATAAAATGAGATGCGATTGAGTCAGATTTATTTGTTACTTTTCTTTTTTTCTCCAATAATGAAATTACAAGCTCGCTTAAAAAAATGTATTACGTTTGATATCTGTAATTATTCGTAAAGAAAAAATAAACAAGGGTCTTATATACACAGTCGAATTCGTAATCTAGGTAATACGAATGAATTGTTAATAATCGTTCAAACGCACGTTTCCAATTTCAAATTTCCCACCGTTGGAACGAATGATTGTAAATCGATCTTAACACCAGCTGGAATACGAATGCGACGGGAGCGCACTCTCGCGAGACGATAAGAACGAATAGCAGAACCTTTCGACCAAACGTTGATACAACATTGAGAGGGAAGGAGACGCACGCGCACGCTCAGTGTAAGGTTTGTTTCTCAATATCGCATGGCCACACATATTGAGAGAGTAAAACGGTTAGTTGATCTTTCATCGTGTCTTTTATCATAAACGCTATATAATTTGTGCAAAAGGAAAAACCCGGTGGCCTTGCGACGATTGGGATAAAAATCGTCGTAACGTTTTAGTAATTCAGGAGGAACCGACAAAGCCACACGATTAGAACGCGCGTGGTCACTTCTTTTTTCTCTTCTCACACTTTCGCACGATATATAGATATATATTTGTGTGTGCGTGTGTTGTACGTGAGGGCGCGCGTAACCCGCCGCCATAGTTAATCATATCCCTCGATGGAATGTTAAACGAAGGCGCGCGCGCGCGCGCGCACACGTTTACCGCCTATCGGACTAATAATCGTTCGGAATAGAATAAAAACACGTATAAAGTAGGAAAATAGAATAAATTAACAGAGAAAGCGATAGAACGTATTAGAGAGATAAACGTCGA
Source organism: Vespula vulgaris (assembly GCF_905475345.1). Lineage (NCBI taxonomy): Eukaryota > Metazoa > Arthropoda > Insecta > Hymenoptera > Vespidae > Vespula > Vespula vulgaris. The sequence continues at coordinate 5,420,337 of NC_066588.1, forward strand.
GAGAAAGTCAAGTGGATTAGAAAGAAATAGACGTAAAACAAACAGAAAGAGAGAGAGAGAGAGAGAGAGAAAGGACGTATTAAAAGAAAGAAAGTAAGAAAAACGGATAGAAAATTCGTTATATCGAAGAAACGGATCGACCGTCGGAACTAACCCACAAAACTGATCTCCGAGACGCTCGAGGTGGCGCGCGCGCATTCGTCATATCTCGCGCGCGTACGTTGGGAGGTCGTAACGAATCCTGTTCCGTTGGTCGTATTAATTAATTAATGTACTAATTATTTCATCGATTAATTAGTTAGTTAATTAGTTAATCGAGCCCGATTGAAATAACAGTGTTTGAGGGGAAAATAGAAAAAGTCAAAGATAAAAGAAAATATACGGGACAAGTGTAAAGTGGGAACAGAAAAATAAGAAAAGGAAATTGAACGAAGTACGAGAGGTAGACAGGAAGAGCAGAAGAAAAACGAAGTTCTTGCGATCGGATTGGCGCGGAGCGAGGCGACACGACGCATCACACGCCGAGTAAGTCGAACGCGCATGTTGTTGTGCGTTGCCCACTCGTCGAGCGGCCATGTACCGTTAACTCGAATTCATTTCACCGGAGTTGGACGGAAAAGCAAGTCCCGCTTCTTACCTACGAACCGATCGGGAGAGAGTCGCGATCGTGCACGATCGGGCACGACTCGTTGTAAAAGCCGGAAACTCGCGTGCGTGTAATTCGTGCTCACCTAACCAAGTTTCACTCGGGACGTGGCTTATGCTCCCAATAGAAACGACGATACGAATCGAAAAGTACCGATCTCTTTTTCTCACTCCCTCCCTGCCCCTCTCTTCTATCTCTTTCTCCCTCCCTGTGCGTGTAAATGTGTCGTGCTATCGTCCTCGTTGCGAACTCTGTTTTTTGGTTTCTTTCGTTCTCTCTCTCTCTCTCCGTCTCTCTGTCTCTCTCTCTCTTACTCGCGTAAATTTTATCCGAGAAGTCGCACAAAGTCTTAAATCGAGTCGAGTTAAGTCGTTCGTTCGTTCGTTCGGACGCGCGTTTCGTATGACGTGTGCACAGTGAGTAGCAACACCAGCACCACCACTAGCATCGGAAACAGCAGGAGCAGGAGAAGCAGAAGCAGCAGCAGCAGCAGCAGCAGCAACGGTGGCGACGACGGTGGTGGTGGCGGTAGTAGTAGTAGTGTAGTAATAGTAACAGAGCGACGACAACGACAAACGACGCTACTAGGTACGACGGGCAACCGAGAGCGCAGCGTAGAAATGAGAAAGTCCACGTCGCTGTCGCGTTTTACGCGCTGAGGAGATCGAGAACACAAGAAACGAGAAAAGAACAGAACAGAACAGAACAGAACAGAATAGAACGGCTGAGAGGCGCGTACGTGCGAACGAACGGACGGACGGACGGACGGACGGACGAACGGACGAACGAACGAACGAACGAACGTACGTACGGTCGGTCGGTCGGTCGGTCGGTCGGTCGGTCGGTCGGTTGGTCGGTCGATCGGTCGGTCGGTCGGTTGGTTGGTTGGTCGGTCGGTCGGTCGGTCGGTTGGTCGGTCGTCGGTCGCTAGCTAGCTAGCTAGCTAGCTAGCTAGCAGGCTGGTTTGCTCGCTCGCTCGCTCGCTTGCTTGCTTGCTTGCTTGCTTGCTTGCTTGCTTGCTTGCTTGCTTATTCGCTCAGAGACAGTCTTGAGAAACTCGTGCCAGAGCACAGGGACATTTGATCGTTGTCCACCGAACGGTGAGGTTGAAAGAAGAAAGACGGCGGAGTCGTGGAGAAGAAGGAAAGAAGAATCCGCCAAGGAGGCGCGCGCGCTCTCTCTTTCTCTTCTATTCCTTTGGGTAAGTAGTATTTAAATAAAACGAGAAATACTGGAAGGAACAAGAGATTCGCGGAGTTCGTGATTTCTTCTTTCGTTGATCGAGCGTCCTATGGCGTCTCTCTTCGTCTCTCTTGCACTTTCTTTTTCTCTCTTTCTCTCTCTCTCTCTTTCTTTCTCTCTCTCTCTCTTTCTCTCTCTCTCTCGCTCTCTCTCTCTCTCTCTCTCTCTCTCGCACACACACATACAACATACATTCGTTGTACACTCACTCACTCACTCAATCACTATTGCTTGCTTTCTCACTCGTTAACTCCCTTCGTTCTCAACGCGCACCTTTTGCCACGGTCCTCAATAATAATCCACGACGTAAGAAACGTTGAAAGAGGAAGAGAAAGAGAAAGAGAGAGGCGTGCCACGGTTTAAGAGAGAAACCGCGAAACGGTGGCCCACGGAGAGCACCCACCCCAAGACACTAAAATCGTCGCGGGGCCCTCGTCGTGGCTGACGGCTTGGCTCGGGCAGGCTTTGGTGGGGTTGGTCGGAGGTGCGGACAGTGGTTGAGAGGCTGGTGGGGTTGGAAATTGCGTGGTGGTGGGTGCCCGCCGAGGTCTCGGAGGCCCCTCCGTGGCATCTCGCTGCCTCTAACCCAACGAGGTGGGGGTGTAAACAACAGCCCTGCCCGTGCTCCTCTCCGTTGGCATAGCCCTGGCTGCTTCGTGCCTGCCTGCCCTGCCTTGCCTTGCCTGCCTTGTCTCGTCTTTCCTTACTTTACCTTTCCTTTCCTTTCCTTGCTTTACCTTTCCGTATCTTCTTTTACTTTACCTTACCTTGCCTTACCTGTTTGTCTACCTACCTTACGTACCTGCTTATTTGTCCGCTCGTTAGCCTCGCCTTAATCGCCCATACCTTTCCTTCGCTTTATCGTTTTATATTTTTTTTTATTTTTTCATGTACGCACAAATAAACAGTTATATATATGTATGTATGTATGTAATCGTATGTATATATACTAAATAGTTCCGTTCCTCGAGCTATTCTTCTCGGCAAAGCATCTTCCTATTTCCTCCCTCTCTCCATCTCCCTCTCCCTCTCTACCTCGTAGAGCGCATTCCACTCCGATCGCGAAAGAACGACACGGAAAAGGGAGTGAGAGAGAGGATGAAGAGGAGAGGAAGAGACGATGGAGGTGGTGGACACCCGCGTACCGTCGCGGGAGAAGCCAGCCATGTTCGAGAAAGAGGAGAGGAACAGAGTTAGCGAGAGAGAGAGAGAGAGAGAGAGAGAGAGAGAGAGAGAGAGAGAAACAGCAATTGCATTCGTCGAGAGAAAATAAAAGCCGTCGGCTACGTCGCCGCGTAGAAGGCAGTATCCTCCGTGTCATGGCGGCTGAGAGCAACCATTTCGACGCGTTCGATTTCCGTCGGCTTGTCGACCGTCCGATTGGTTTTCCCGTGCGAGTTTGTGCCACGTCACACGATTCGCTCATCTCCGGCCACGTCATCATTACTAAGATTATTACACGTCGTTCGTTTACCAACGAAACGTTCTCCCATTTCCGCTTTCACTTTTCGATCATTTTCAAGGGCCAAAACCGGACATGTTTAGAAGGTGGCCGTTTTAACGTTAAAGGCATTCGTCGTAACATGGATCGTTTCGTTGTGATAGTAATAATGGTAGTAGTAGTAATAATAGAAGCAGTAGTAGTAGTAGTAATAGAACGACGACGACGACAAACGAATCGGAGGAAGCCATGCTACAACAACGGTACGCCGCGGCGCCGTTCCATCCGCCGAACGTCGTCCCGACTTGGGCCGAACGGATCTACGATACTATGTACGTGTCGGACACGTTACGTAAGAGATGGAGAAGAGAGATAATCTTTCGTAAAATAGACAGAAATATATGTATATGCGTAGAACGAGAGAGAGAGAGAGAGAGAGAGAGAGAGAGAGAGAGAGAGAGAGAGAGAGAGAGAGAGAGAGAGAGAGAGAGAGCGATTTAGAAATAGAAAGAAACGAGAAATTATTTATTAGGAGAATGTATGCGTAGATATCGCGTTTAATTCGCGTACACGCGACAGGTATTATCGTTGTGCGTACATACGTGCGCGCGCGCGTTCTTCGCGAAAGCGAGCGAGAGAGAGAGAGAGAGAAAGAGAGAAAGAGGCAGGCGCAGCGAGCCTTAAGAGAATCGACGCCATTACGACATGCGCGTCTTGCAAAGGAGACCGACGGCCTCGGCCGAGCGGTCAGTCGCACTCGCCGTTTCGCCGACGACGAAAAAGCCAAACGTCCGGCCGAAAAGGGACGCGTCAACGCGTGGATGTCGAGAAAAAGAGAGAGAGAGAGAGAGAGAAAGGAAGAAAGAAGGAAAGAGAGAGAGAAAAGGAGAAAAAAAAACTTTTCTCTCCTATTATACTTGTCGGTATTCGCGTGTTTTGTTCGCCGCGTCGTGACTATCGAAGGATTCGCGAGGGAATAACGACAACGAGTACGTGCGTGCGATCCACGTCCGATCCGCGTCCGTCGTTTATAGGCCGCTCGACGCGCGACACCCTTCTTCTACGGCGGACGGCGGCGGTAAAGGCGGCACGACGGGTAACAACCTAACCTCTCTTTCTCTCTCTCCTCTCTCTACGTTCTCTCCCTCTTGCCTTCTCTCTTCTGTCTGTTGGCTGCCTTCCTTCCTTCCTTCCCTCCGAGTACGTTCCGAAACAAGGGCAAACGTCGCCGTCGTGTCCCACTTCGTCTACCACGGTGTCTACTACTCTGCTGCTCCCTCTCCCTATTCTCTCTCTCTCTCTCTCTCTCTCTCCTCTCTCTCCCGATATTTCGCGTTCCCCTCCCCTGGGAGTTTCCGGTAGTGTCGTGGCTTGTCTCCCTTCTTTCTTGGCGCGTGCCCCTACCCCTTCCTGAGCTTTCCGACTCTCTCTCTCTCTCTCTCTCTCCTCTCATTCTCTCTCTCTCTCTCTCTCTCTCTCTCTCCTCTCATTCTCTCTCTCTCTCTCTCTCTCTCTCTCTCTCTCTAGCATGTCTCTCCTCTCTGGCAACATATCTTTCTTTCTCTCGTCATACTCTCCCGCACAGTACATGTTACTACTTTATGCTGTGGTGTGGAGTAGGTGCTAGAAGGGGAGAGAAAGAAGAGAGAGGGATAGTGGTAAAGAGGGAGAGAGAGAGAGAACAGAGAAGAAAGAAAGAGATGATAACGGGTAGGAAGGAGGAAGATCGGTGGTGGAGGCTGCGAGAAGGGAGGGAGCGAAAGATCGGGGCTCTATTTCGCGGTGGGATCCCGCTTTCCCACCTATGCCTTCCCCCCTATCCTCTTTCTGCTCCTACCCCTTACCCCGTGGTTGCAACGCTAGGTGGAGTGGGGTGTAATCCTGGGCCACTTCGGCGACCATCCTCCCTGCTCCCGGATCCCTTTTGTGGTGGGGAAGGGGTGAAGTGGGGGTTTCCCTCACCCCACCCCCACCAACTGAACGCTCTACCGTCGGTGGCACTGCCACCTCCGCGCGAGAGAAGACGACGAGTTGCCTTTTGACTCCCTGGCGCTTACACGATCTGTAACACACACTTTCGAAAGATGTAGTCGACAGAAATAGAAAGAGAGAGAAAGAGAGAATTGGTGCGATGCGCTCTGGATGGTCGTAAGAGGAGGAAGGGTTTATACTCGAGCATTGACTCGAGTATAAACGTGTAAGGGCCAAAAGGGAGGAGCAATCGTCGATTCGTTTATATAGCAACCTTGGTCTTCAAATCTTGAAAGAATGAGAACGCGTACTAAAAGAGAGTAGAGGAGAAAAATCGAAACTAACCGATGCCAATTCGCAAACGACACAAATTTTAAAGAAGACGGTTTAGGCATATGAAAGTAAAATTGTAGCTTTACGAGAACCGGGAATCTTTGAAAAGATGATCTAACTGAAATCTAAAGAGAATACCGACCGATCGATGTAAATGTTATACTTTATCAAAATATTGTGAATCGCACGTTAGGAATATTAATGTGAAATACGAAATAAATACGTAATTATCGTTTATTAATATATCTATCGATCTTTCTTTTTTTCCAGGCATAACATCGATAAAAGATGAATTTCACGCCTTTTCCTGGCTTTACCACAGGCTCGTTGCCGACAGGCACGGTTCATCAATTTGCAACAGCCAAATTCGCACAAAATTTGACCACCGGTGGTCAGGTTGTCGGCGTTTTATCAGGCGGAGAGGGTGGCGTTCATTACTTGAGACCAGTCGATCCTAACGGTTTTGCTGTGGCTCAAGGAGGCAATAATCAACAGCAGCAAATAATTACGCTGCCTATAACTGTACCTGGAAAAGATGGCACGCAACAACAGCAAACTGTTCAAATTCAGGTGGTTAATCCTAGTGTTTCCCAAAGTGGAAACAGCGGGGACCAACCAAAATATCATTTGGCACCAATTTCGTTGGGACAATTCCCTCAAGGTGCAGCAACTGTTCTTACGGTCGCGTATAGTCAACAGGGAACGGATGGTGTTCAGATCCAAGTTCAGCCACAAAATACTGTAGCAACGACGCAAACGTAAGAACCGGAACGCTTAAATCCTTGCAATTTGTATTTTTATGATTTTCACTTCTTGTAAATCGTTTTTCTTTCGTTTCTGATTCAGGTCGGATCAAACAACACAGAGTACATCGGTCGCGGTAACTACCACGTCGCAACAGACGATTCAGCAAACTGTACAACTTCCGGGAGCACCAGAGGGATTGACCGTGGTTGCACAAATACCACAAGATTTGATCTTAAGAGAAGGAATGGAAGAGTCAAAAGAGGACGTGAAAGAAGGCACGACTCCGGTTGCACTTATTAAAAGAGGAAGTGTGAAAAATCAAGGAAATCAAAGTAATGAAGAGTTCATTACTTCAATGCCTGCGGGTTGGCAAAGTTTGGCAACCCCAGGTTCCACGGTTGCTGATTATCTTTCAAGGCTTCCCGCCAGTACATTGCCACTTGGTTTACAACATTTCCTCAAATTTTCAGCAGAAACGATAAAGAGAGAAGCCACTATAGAATCGAGTCCTTTAGGCGCTGATGGATTGGACGCTTCAGGAAGTATGACACCCGGGGAACAAGCGGTACAGATTACAGTAGCTGGTGGCGAGACTATTATTCCGGACGTTGTCGAGGAACAAGAACCGGGAACAAAACCCAAAAGAAAAAAGAAATACAAGAAAAAACCTCCGAAACCAAAAAAGCCAAAACCTGGTCAAGTTAGTATCGTTACTGCTTTGGATGGTACCACGCTATTCTGCTGCCCTCAATGTAATATGGCTTACCCGGAGAAAGAACTTTTAGAACAACATCTCATCGGTCATAAAATAGAAAGGAGGTTTATTTGCGATATATGCGGTGCTGGTTTGAAACGTAAAGAACATTTAGAACGACACAAACTTGGTCATAACCCTGACAGACCATTTATTTGTTCCGTTTGCATGAAAGGCTTCAAACGAAAAGAACATCTTAATCTTCACTTTGTTATACACTCGGGACAAAAGACCGAAGTTTGTACCGAGTGTGGAAAGGCCTTCTACAGAAAGGATCATTTAAGAAAACACGCAAGATCGCATCTTGCCAAACGTGCTAAAGAAGATCCATTGAATACGACTGATACTTCGCAAAATCAACAACAAGTAGAACAAACACAGCAACAAACGGAACAATTACAGCAACAATCTTCCGTTCCGGAGCTTCAACAAATTCAAATACAAGTGGGCCAAGGCTCGCAAGCTCAGATACATCAAATTTCTGTCAGCGAGCAATCTACCGTCGTGCTACCAACTGCTGCTGAAACGGGTGCAATGGCGATGCTGCATCATCAGCAACAGCAGCAACAACAACAACAGCAACAGCAGCAGCAGCAGCAACAGCAACAGCAGCAGCAACAACAACAGCAACAACAACAACAGCAACAGCAGCAACAACAGCAACCTCAACAACAACAACCTCAACAACAACAGCAGCATTAGCAGCAGCATACCGCCCCTAGTCAAGCCGGGCGGTACTACAGATTTAATCATCAGCAGGCCAGAGGCCGTGTAAGACAAGGCGTACTTGCCGATTGAATTCTATTGAAATCCTTTAATTGATATCATGCAAGAAATTTTGTTGATGATGGTCATTGTTGCCTAGTAGTGATTACATTTAAAAAAAAAAAAAGAAAAAAAAATATCAGCTTGGACCTTTAACCGCGTTGTGGCTAGGCCGGAATAATTTATATTTACTATCATCTTTTAAAGCGCACCGAGCTGAATGACGAACAAAGTTCGTATATACAGAGTTTCTTTTTTGCGTACACGTTGTAGCGTACGTGTGAAGATACGGATTAATTCATACGATGTAAAATGTTTTCGTCGCCAATCCAGTTCCATGACGCACGTTAGATATAAATGAAGAAATTTATATATAAATATATGAATATATATATATATATACACACTTATATAAATAGATAAAAAAAATATATTTTTGAAAGCGCGAACTGGATTCGCCGAAGGACACAAGGCAATCGAGTTTGGAGCTGAGACATTATTTCTCTTGAATAAATGAAGTAATAGAAGAAAATAATAATAATTAAAAAAAAAAAAAAAAAAAAAAAAAAAAACTGTAAATACAACAGTCTTTCATCCCTAAACGGAGGATTACTGTGACGTGCAAATATCAAGTGAGTTGTTTTATTTATTTTGCTTATACTACACACGATCCGAGGCATAGTAAAAGAGTGTATTGATAAATCATTCAACTTCAATTAGTATTATGTAGAGATCTATTATTAGAATTGCAAAGCATAAAGAAAAATGTAATCTCACATTTACATCTATAAACTAATGACAAGGATCAGTGTATATTTTTACAATGACAAGTGGTGTGCGAACCACCTAATATATTAATGTCATTTGTCACATCATATGAAACGATAGAGAAGGTTATGAGATAATTGCATGTAGACATTATATTCACGCAGAGTATTTTGCAGAAGCATACATACATACATCACTTGCCATTCTTATAAATAATATATGTTATTATCCGACTATTTAAAAGTTGATCGCTGTACATTTTAATTCATTTCTACAGCTTGTCCAATGCATTTACATTATAGAAGTATGTATCGAAAAGACAACATCTACATTCCGCAATTATTTCATAATCCCAGATTTATCATTAGTCTTTTTATCATAATTGCTTTGCTTTTGTTAAACGAACCATCTGTACAATTTTTATACGGAGATTCTGGAATACTTTTCTCTGTGTTGATTATATCTAGAAGCAGAACCTCCAGTGCTGTTGTAATTTGTATGGTGAAAGTACGATGAGATGTTGTTGAAAAATAATCATCTAGGTTGATCGAACATGAATGACTCGGAAAGTTGTTGAGTAAGAATGTATGTATAATAAAAAAAAAAATCTCTTTATTGTAAGTATAACATTACAGGCAGTGGGTATAGCTGTACAAGAAATATAATTATTATTTTATTATTATTATTATATCACATAGCTATTATTATCGTAGCCAATATTGATAGTCTATAAGTCATTTTCATTGTTACTTACATAAATATTGGAGGAGAAAGCTAAAATAAAACATACATTTAATACAAAAGAACCAACAAATTGCTCGTGTTAACCATCGTTTGTTAATATCGAACACGAGGTTATTAAATCATCCCGTGGCCATAAAAAAAAACGACCTCGTAGAAAGAAAGGAAATTTTTGTAAAAGAGACTAATCGATAAGGGACAAAGAAAATGTGTGTATATAAGTATGTTGTATACATGCATACATACATACATATATATACATTAGAAAATTATACAAAATATGTATTATCAAGAACATAAAACCACGAACGTAATTCAGTCTGGAAAAAAATTGCGCTTGATTCTGAAGGTAATTCTCTAGTTGACTAGAGTCGATAATCGAAAATTTCGCGATCCAAAGCGATTTCGCATGGTTCCCCTTGTCGTATTTCCCAAAGGCTACAATCGAGAGGCTCGCAGTGCATGAGGAGTGAGGGTGAAGAGTAGAGGCGTGAGAAGAGGAAGAAGAAAGAGAAAGACAGACAGAGAGAGAGAGAGAGAGAGAAAGAAAGAGGTAGCGTAATGGCAGGTCGCCGGGAGCGATTCGAAGTTAAAACCCCAACGGATTCGGGTATTTTCGCCGGCGCGGCCGCGAGGAGGGCCGGGAGAGAGAAAAAATAGTTAAGAGGCTGGCACAGTAGAGGGCGGACGGGTGGGGTGGGGGCGCCGAGACTTGAGGGACAGGTGTCAACGGTACGCACACTACATCGTCACTGGCCATCCTTTTTTTGTCCAGCCAAGGATTTTCGGCATCGTGAAAAATCTTATTTTACCCGAGCGATCGCCAAGCACGAGGTGCCAGCTGAGATAAATGGTAAGCGAACGCGGCCGAAGCGCTAGGAGATCCTCGAGAGCGTCGGGGAAACGTCCCGTGCACGGCCATTTTCTGCTGAATTTCGTGCGAATTCGGCCCCCGCGTATCGACTGGGGGCGCGCGCGCGCGCCGGGAGGGGGAAAGACGCGTTCCCTCCTCTCTCTCTCTCTCTCTCTCTTTCTCTCTCTCTCTTTCTCTCTCTTTTTCTTTCTCTTTCTCTCTTGTTCTCCCCTAACGCGTCCTCTTCGTCCTCCTCTCATCTTCCTCGATAGCTCTCTCGCTTAGCCACGCTCGAGTCCTCCTCGCTTACCCTCCTACCTCTTCGCCGCCCTCGCGTTCCTTCGAGTTTCCGCACACACAAACGTGCCAAGCGCGCCCTGCCCATCCCCCTAACGATCATTCTCCCCATCCCTTCTCTCTCTCTCTTCCTCTCTCTTTCTCTTACTCTCTCTCTCTCTCTTTCTCTATTTCTCTCTCTCTCTCTCTCTCTCTCCCTTCGACAGGCCACCCCGCCGTCGTCGCCGCGTCGCGACGATCCCGGCCGCTACACAGTAGGCTCTTCGTTTTTTCCCTTCTCCCCACCGTCCGGAGAGTACGTTCTTCCAAGCCGTGCACTTCCCGGTGCGGCGACGATTTTCTCGATCTCAACACACAGCATCTCGTCGCGTTTACCTTAGACTTAACTGACCACGACGACGGCGGCGACGGTGGTGGCAACGCAACGCGACAACTACACGACGACGACGACGAAGACGAAGACGACGACGAAGACGAAGACGAAGACGAAGACGAAGACGATGACGACGACAACGACGATGATAACGATAAAGTAAAGATTATCTTTCGCGACGAGAAGGAGTAGAGCACCGTTCTAGGACAGCGTGCTAACTCGCGTTTCTTCGCTTCGACTTGCGTCCTTTTCATCCGTCTCGCCGGGAGGAGAATTCCCCGAGAAAAGTGCTCGACCAACGAGAGACGACGAGGAAACATGGGGAAAGGAACGTCGTTGCTGTGAGTAAATATCTCTCGACTAACTCGACGCCGAATCTCGTGGTTGAGTCGATTGACGCCGACAGCTCGTGTTGACCGCGCCTGAAAACTTATTGTCGATCATCTTTTCGTTATCCGTCGAGTCTCCTTTTCTAGTCCTCACCCTCACCCTCCCCCGCCCCTCCCCCAACCCCACCACCCGCCGTTCTAATCCTTACGCGAATCTATTCACGAATTCATTTATATTTTAGGTATATGATTGACGGTTTGCAATGAATTTCCCGCCGTTCGGAGGCCACTTTCCCGGCACTATACCGAGTATCCATCAGTTCGCGACCGACGGCTCCGGTGGTGCAGGCGCGCGTTACGCTAATCATTTTCCCAACCAGCCTCCGATCGGAGTGCCGGTTATGGGAAAGTACCGTCCTGAGACCAACGGCGTACAAACTCCTCAATCTCAAGTGATGATGAACAACAAGGCTAATTATCCAAACAGCAACGTCCACCACTACCCCAATGTGCCATATTCTCAAGCTCAACCGGTGCAACAGAGACCCTCCAATTCTCCTGGAATGCAAGAGAAACGTTCGTATCATCAGGTAACATCTTTCATCTTTCTCTTCGCCCCCTTGTTAGACTCTGAATATCTACAGACGTACTCAGACGGTCTTCAGAGCTCTAATAATCCATCGCCGATCCCAATTTTTAGCAAGCCACCGAGACTATAAATCAACAGGACGTTTGCAATCTCCTACAGGATAAGGACAAAAGCAAGGATAAGAAGACGGACGAGCAGCGTAACGGGGACACTGCGACCAATGGTGGACAGCAGGACTATACGATGCATCAACATCATCAACAGCACGCCCACACCCAAACGCCTGCCACGATGCCTGCAACCTGGCAGTCCTTGGCAACGCCTGGCTCCACCGTAGCCGATTACCTTAGTCATTTGCCAGCTAGTACTTTGCCGCTTAGCTTACATCATTTTCTCAAGTACTCTGCGGAAAGTATAAAGAAGGAATCGGAAATGGCACAAACAACATCCGTAGCTGTAGCTACCACAACTACGCCTAATATCATGATGTCGCCAAATAACAAGAAAAAGAAGAAGAAGAAGCCACCAAAGGAAAAGAAACCACGCCCAAAACCAGGAGAAATTCGATTGACTACAGCTTTAGACGGCTCTACGCTTTACTGCTGTCCCGAGTGTCATATGGCATATCCTGAACGGGAATTACTGGAGCAACATCTGTTGGGTCATACCATGGAACGAAGATTTGTCTGTGACATTTGTGGAGCGGGCTTGAAAAGGAAAGATCATTTGACACGCCACAAGCAAAGTCATAATCCTGAAAGACCTTATGTCTGCACTGTGTGCCTAAAAGCTTTCAAGAGAAAAGAACAATTGACGTTGCACTTTGTAATACATTCTGGCGAGAAACGTCACGTGTGTACAGAATGTGGTAAAGGCTTTTATAGAAAAGATCATTTGCGAAAGCATACTAGGAGTCATATTGCTAGGAGAGTGAAAGCCGAATTAAGTCAGAATGCTGGTAAGATACTACTTCGACCGACATCAGATCTCAACAAATTTCATAATGTTTTTTAATCTCTGTACACGCAAAGACTGTGTTACTCCGGTTTTGTTCGGCTGATAGAATGATTCATGTTTTATTTTAGGTACTCAACAGAATCAACAGCAGAACAATGTATCCAGTATGCAAACGACGACCGTGTCAGCATCGTCCGTTCTTCCAGGCGGGCATCCAGGTCCTCTCCTATCCTGAGCCCCGCCACCAGGGAACTTCCAAGTTCCCCATCCAAACAACATTCTTCATACTCATACTTCGCATCATACATTGCATCATCATCACTTGGCCGCAGTCAATGTGGCGCACCAATCGAACGTTACTCCGCTTGCTACACCCAGCCATTATCAGACGCACGAGCTCGGCTTTCTAGGACACGTAAAAGATTTCTGAGAGCAGGGGAAGACCTCGACTAAGAGGTAACATTATGACGCTACACGATTGTCTCCGCGTACAGAGTTTCAGCGATTTCACGTGGCTCGGACATAGTGAGTTTTCTACATACATTTCATTTAAAAGTGATTCAAACGATGTTCTGCTTCTTGCATCCTTCTTATAAACGACGATGAATTCATTCGTTCATGCGGATGCTATTTAACGTACGAATTCTTGCATCCACGATTATACTTGGGTGCAAAACGATTCGAAGGATGTCCAGAATCCGTTCAACATTTTCTCTTTAGATCATATTTTATAGCATGAATAAATGTGATATACGAGCAAGGATCGAGAACAGACACGTTCACACTATAGTATGGGTTGAAGTGCATATAAACTATAATTTCAGTAAGAGAACTTAGATTAGGAGCCTGATTTAAGAGTCTTGCCATACTGTATGTATGAAAAACAAAACATATTTTTGTGAAAGCTTGGTGTTAATATATGAAAACTAAGCTAGTTAGCGGGGGAAGAGAGAAATACAATGAATTATATTTTTTTTCTTCATAACTGTGCTGGATCGAAATGCTGTATTTGCGAGTGTATCTATCAGATTTTCATAATTATCTGATTCGGTTGGATAGTGCAAAAACAGTTATCATATTAAAGAATCTTTTAGAATTGTAAGGGCAATATAGATGCAAAAACATTCGTCCCAACATCTATTCGATTGTATGTCTTTCAGTTGGAATTAATATCATAAGTATTTGATATTTTCTCAATATTTTATATTTCAACATATTGAGTATATTTCCAAAATTCATTATATACATAATGCTTAGTAATATACTTTAACTAAATTTATCTTAAATGAAAATTTTTTAATTTGTAATATAGAATTTATTACAAAAGAAAAAATATATTAATAATTATTATTATGTATGGCAATATTCTGTGCACGGTAAAAGTTATACTTCTTTTGTTTTCTTTGATTTTGCATACAAAGTTGACAGTATTTTATATTTTACGATAGTTCCAAAATTGTGCTTGTATGTATACTTTTATACATAAGTGCGTAAATATTTATATGAATATATATATATATATATTTTACGATTCATCAAGATCGTACTAAAATCCTTTGTAAACAAACTCTTATTGAGTTTGTTTCGTTTTTATATGATTTTTACATTGTTTTTATAGATATTTTTCGTTAGATCTGTTTAATCTTCGTTGAGTACTGATTACATTCGTAAGCTCTGTCCTTAAAGGTACAGTATATATTTAGGTTTTTTGTTTTTTCTTTTTATATGTGTATACAGTACATTATGTTCAAATAAGTGCAGTTGATAAACTGTTTAATTTATATATTGAGCCTTTTGTAAAGATAACCCTCGTGGACTGTGATCATTTTGGATGGAGATTTCTTGCTCTCTAGTTATCCAAATGAACTTGCGTTATCAATTATCTAATTTTTTTTTTTCTAGACTTATTAATTGTGCCATTTTTTTAAATCCTCCTTGCCGTTTTCTCTTGCCATACCAATAACTGTTCGGTTACGATCGCTCACACTATCGTACATTTATGTTTGTCGTCAAATATCTTGTACGTGTTTAAACATTAATTCAACGTCAATATGATGGAAGATAGTGTTGAATATGTTTAGGTACTGTATAAATGTAACGTATATGCCTGGTTAGGAATGTGATGCGAATTTTTCAAATGGAAAAAAGATTGAAAAGTTTCAGATTGTAGAATGCCAATTGTAGAATGTATCTTTACACGAGAGTTTTAAACTTTTCATTTGAAGTAGGCGAATTAAATTTTTAGTCGAGGAGAAGACTATGAGAAAGAGGATTTCTAAACCAATGATAATTTTTAACGTAACGTTGAAACTAATGATGTGATGCTATCCACTGTATACATTATAACAAACTTTTTTGAAATATTGCATCTTTATTGTATAATACTTTCATATTTAAAGATCACATGTTCAATACAACACAACGATGATTAACTAATAAACTAAATACATTTAAGTTTAAAGAACTATTTAATTGATATAAACAATAGTCCAGTAGTTTCTGACATAATCTCTCAAGCAATTAATTTGGTTATACTTTGTTTGATAAATAATATTTTCTTTCCATAAGTAATGTACAATTGAGAGAAAATCCAAGAAAGTTATAAAATTATCTTATGGTTGATCCTCGTTGTTGACTCTCCGCATCATGTTTCTAGCGTGATACGTTTTAGCAAGTAACACGAAAATTCAGGTTTCGTCAGACCTCAAGTATATTGATATAATAAGAATATGACATACATAGTATATACTAAAAGTTGTATATATCTATATATTTATATTTATATATATATAGATATATATATAGATATATAAATATTATATTATAAAAATATAAGAGAATGAGCTGTATTAAAATACTCCACCGCCACGTACTTGTAATCGTAAACAACAACAACAAAAAAAACAGAGAGTACACCCTAGACGGTACATTTAGTAAGTAAGTTTGTATACAAGACAACAAAAATACGACGTAAATTGAGAAAGAAAAAATTAGTGCGCGTGCGAAAGCGAGAAAAAAAGAAAGAAAGAAAGAGAGAGAGAGAGAGAATGAAAGTGAGAGCAAGAAAGGATGAGAGAAAGAGAGAAAGAAAGATCGAAGAAAAAATAGCGAAAGATAGTCTCCTAAAACAGAGTAAGCCAAATATGGAGCTACTGAAGAAAAAACTCGCAACGTTGATATTGTGTGTGTGTGGTTATATTGGGAGTTTAGAGAGAGAGAGAGAGAGAGAAAGAGAGAGAGAAAGAGAGAAAGCGATAGAGAACAAAAATTTTCATACGTATTATTGATCTAACTATGCGAAGAGAAAGTAATTAATAAAATAAAGCATTATGATTTATACAACGGAGATGAGAGACGAGAGGCAAGTTTTCCAAAAATCGTATATCCTTACAGAGATAATGTGAGATGTGACGTCACAAAATGGTGGTCTATTCAAAAATTATGAGTAAAAAAGGTTCTCGTATTTGACGGATTTTTTGTACTTTTTAATGAAAAAAGAAAATAATAATAATAATAATAATAATAAAACACGAAAGAAATTATCCGTCTCTTGGAGTAAATAAAAGTTGGTATTCCTAAGAAAAAAAAGGAAAGAATGAAAAGAAAGAACGATATTTGAAATAGTTCTCTCTTTCTCTTCTCTCTCACTTTCTCTCTCTCTCTCTCTCCTTCCTTCCTTTTCTCTTCCTCTCTCTCTTCCTTTTTCTCTCTTTTATTCTCTCTTTTTCTCTCAAAATAAAAGGAAAACCAATTCTCCAGTGCCTTCGCATAGCGCTGGAATTTTTTCGTATCTTCTAACTTATTCGATGAGTGAAATTACAGAAATGGCGTTGTGCGTGACTCTTTTTGGAACACCGCGTATATGTACTTGCTATTTCCTCCATCTTCTTTTTCGCGTATAAGATCTTCGCATGGTAAAGTTCATGTACGCGAAAGAAAGAGGGAGAGAAAGAGAGAGAAAGAAAGAAAGAGACAGAAATAACGACGAAAAGTAAGGTTAAATATTTTTGGTAACGAAAATGATACAAATCATCGAAAACGACGACGATGATAATGATGATGATGATGATAATGATAATGATGATAATGATGACGATGATGATGATGATAATGATGATGATAATTATGATGATGATAATAATGATGATTATTATGATGATGACGATGATGATGATAATGATCGTCACACCTTGTTATTGACAAATTCGTACAAGTACCGATGAAAGATACGGTAGAGAAAGAAAGAAGATATTGACATATTGACATCCATGTTTCTTTGTTTTTTTAATTTTTTAGTTTTTCTTTTGAACACTTTTGAACACGTCCAACGTGTTTTAAAGGGCTTATATTTTTTTATTTCAAAACGCGTTTAGAAATCGTGTACTTAATTATTCGTACGACTCAAAACGCAAAATAGTGTATTTTTACATTACGCTATTTGAATATTTCTCTACACATTCGTACATCATACATACATACATACATACATACATACATACATACATACATACGTACGTACGTACGTACGTACATACGTACATACATACATACATACATACATATATATATATATCATATACTTAAATCGATAAGTACGTGATGTACTTAATTCGATCGCTTCGAGTTAAATAATTAGACATATTTTTCGTTCATGCGTTATTTTTTGTCAGCGTTTTTTCTTTTTTTACGTAGTGACGTTTTTAGCGGGAAATTTAAAGATGAGAAGTAGAGGAAGGAGGAGGAACGCATTAATATTGACTTGTCGAATCGAGTAATGAAAGTAAACGTTTGATAGATCGTCAAATTTTATTGGTTAGTTCAGTTGAAAAGATCGTCGTAATAAAAAGAAGAAAAAAAGATGAAAGAAAATAAAAAGATATATGATTTTATAATCTTCTAACTCGATGATGATCAAGTTATCAAAAGATCGATAGATATGAAAAAAGAAATATAGGTCACGAAAGGAAGGATTTATGTTTATATACATATGCTTTTTACTCTGGCTCGTTCGGTCGTACATAAACATTAATAATGTAACAGCGTGTCGATTAGAGGTTAGCGTCTTCATATATTTTTTAACGACAGAAGCGTTATCTCTCGTGATCAAATAAAAAAAAAAAAGGAAAAAAAGAAAAAACAAGAAAGAAAAAAGATAAAGACAAGGACGTTCGTCGTTTTTCCATTACGTGAGCATCGTTCGTTATGCTCCACACGCATAAGTAGTTGTCGCAAAGTTAACTTTTTCCCGTATACCTGAGTATCCTGGATTTTTCTAGGTTTTCCAGGCAAGGTGCACTTTCGCCATTTACTGTTAGGAAGTGAACTCTAAGCAGCTTATTTTATTATACCGCATTCATACACATTATTATACGCTGTGGATATATATGTGTAAAATAATATACTGTTCAAAACAATTAGAGGATTATTATTGTTAACTGGTTTTATCAGTACCGATCAAGTGAACGGAAGGGAACAAAAAAGAAAAGCTTCCCATAAAACTGTAAATTGGTTTTTTTTTTCATCATTTTGTTACAACGCATTTACTATCCTTTGTTTCTAAAAAAAAAAAAAAAAAGGAAACAATAATAATTCTAAGTAATTCTCGAAATTGTCTGCGACGTGGAAATATGTACAATATGTAATCCTCCAATTGTTCTAAACACTTTAAACAAAAGATGAAAACCGTAGGCCCTGAATCCGTAGGATTAGGGTTTCCAGGCAATAATCTATTAAATATATGTATGTCATCCATTGTACGAGCGAAAATAATTTTCGATCAATGGTGACATATTCATGCCTATAACTATTATTACGGGAAAGAGTTAAAAATAATATTTTCGATTATCGAAACAGACCTTTATGTAATAGCCGCTCTCTCGAGGGACAGAGAAGAAAAAATTCTTACTTACTTACGCTAAAAAAAAAAAGAAAGAAAGAAAGAAAGAATAATAAATGCACACACACACACACACACGAACGTACAGACACATATACACATACACACTTCATGTTGTAAATCAAATAGAATTTTTCCGAAGGATGAGTGTAACGGATGAGAACAATATTTTTCTACGCAACGTCGAAACTCTTAATCGTACTAAATCGATCGATAGAGCCAAAAGTGAACTCGATTGAAAGCCTTCGTACAAGAAACGCGTGATCTTCGAACGGGTCAAACTAAAACGGGTTTGCAACAAAAGAAAAAACCGATAGGAATGTGGCCTAAATAATAATTATTATTATTATATTATTATTATTATTATTATTACATTATTCCACTAGAAGCTTCAAATTTAGAGTCCTGAATATTGAGAAATAATTTTTTGCAGTTTCTTTTTCTCATCGTTTCATTTCTTTTTTTTTTCTTCATATTTCTTTTTTCCATGTTTTGTTTTTTGCTATATTTGTTTACAACTAATCACATTCCTATCGATTGAAGACGTTTTTTTTTGTGCAAACCAAGCCTTGTTCTTTCCTCGTTCGTCAGCGAAGAACAGAATGTTTTAGTTTGCTCGGCTTGTCGTCCACTTGGCGTGCATGCGTGCGTGCGTGCGTGCGTGTACTACACAAAATACGTTTTAATGCGTGCGATTCTATAAGCGATTTCTTTCGCAAAGGACCGAACGTCGTCGTCGTCAGCGCGCGAACGAGTGAGATACGATCGAAGGGAAATGTGGAAATGCTACATATATAAAAAAAATTCCTCGACATAGTACAAAGCATTTAAAAGCTCAATTATATATATTTTTTTTTCCCCGAATAGTCTAGACGAGAGAGTCATTTGAAGATTTTACAAATTGTTTAGTGGGCCGTTTCGAAAAGCTTACCATGTGACCATGAAGAAAAAGAAACTTTTATAATTCCCGCCAGAAAAAGAAAGTTCGTAACGCGAAGTATTTTTCAATATATTTCTTAATTTTTCTGTTTTCTCTCTCTCTCTTTCTCTCTCTCTCTCTCTCTCTCTCTATTTCTATCTCTATATCTCAATCTCTCTCTTTCTCTCTTTTTCTCAATCTCTCCAAGAGACGAGAATATAATATCCGATATTATTCTTGATACTACGAATAAAATGTAAAATTTATATCGAAATCGTTTAATTAGAATTACGCGTACTTCGTGGACACCCGGTAAGCATTAATTCGAGAAGAAGGACACTTCGTAATCAGCCCATCAAAGACAACATTTTTTGTTCGGACGTATCCTGATATTGTTCAGTTTTCTTTTTTTTTAATATTTTATATTACTTTTTTCTTACCTTCCTTACCCCCTCAACCCATAAAATCCGTTCCCACAAAGTTGAACATTTGTACCGCAGTCTTCCAGGGTACAAAACATGCAGTTCTTTCGTCGTCGTGTATAAATCAAAAAAAATACATACGAAGATTTCGGAAGGAAAAGGGGAAGAAAGAATGAGAGTGAGAGAGAGAGAGAGAGAGAGAGAAAGAGAGAGAGAGAGAGAGAGGATGTATATGTGATGAGTGCGTGAGATAGAAAGGGATAGAAAGAGTGTGAAAAGGAGAAAAGGTTAAAAGGATGAAGAGGAAGGAGAAGAGAGAAAAAAAATTGTGTATAACTAGGCGATCCCTCTGATGATCTCAGCGTTTTATTTTTGTATAGAGTGCATAAAACGTGTAACTTTCAGGAACGCATAAGAGGGAAAAAACGGATAATTAGAATGAAAAGGGGCAAGACTTATATAATAAGGAAAAAAAAGCGATTAGAAAGATGTAGGTATATAGCAACATACAGACGAATTTAGGCTGCGAAGAAAGATGGAAGTTTAAAGTTTGTGAACATTTTTCAGATATTTCCCAGTGCTGCTTTATGTAATACCCTACATAATACATATACATATATAAAAATTGTAAAAAAATGCTGGAAAAAGTGCAAACGTCGTTGAAGTTTTATTTTAACCGATCATCCTCGTTTGCTTCCTTCTTCTTAGTCCGTTCGATAAATTATATATATATTATAATAAAAAATTAATTGCTCACGCGGATTAGATAAATCTGTAGAATTTATATAATAATGATTTATTTAATCATGTTGCTACAACATAACATAACGTTTCCTTTCCATTTTTATTTCTTTTCTTTCATCTTGCCTGGTTTACATAATCATCTTCGTTTACTTTTAAATTATAATACAACAAAACCGATGGACAGTCAATTATTCTCCATAAATATAAATAATATACAAGAATGATACAACAAAATATTATTAATAGTAATAATTATAATAATAATAATAATAATAATAATAATAATAATAAAATTAAACTTATAATGGTACTAAAAATGACTGTGAAGCAGTGATAACGGTAGCGGAAATAGTGGCAATAGGGATTGTAACAATAATAATAATCATATTATGATAAAATAACGATATAATACGGTATACATATGTACGCTCGTTTATTAACGTGCGTATATGTATACGTGAGTCAGTGTATGCTTGTTAATACATGAACAGTGTAAATGTAAAATACCAACTATTAATTAATTACCTAATAATATTACATTCACTCTTTCTCTCTCTCTCTCTCTCTCTCTCTCTCTCTTTTATGGTTATCAACATATGCACGTAATAACAGACACACTTGTAGGCAAATTGTCATAAAATATTAATATCGAATTTTACTCCGTTTCTCAAAAGGTTTATAAATGTTTGTCTTATTTATTATAAGAAGGGTAGAGGTATAATAACCTTTTGTCATAGTAACTCTTAGCTAACAACATTTAGCACATCATTTAAACAGTAACGAAAAACATACTTTTAATGATAAATAACAGTCACTGCTTTCCATAATATTTAGCAGAAGCAGAATAATTTGAATTACGTTAATTTGACTTAGACGACTGATTTTAGAATCAATAATCGCAAGCAAAGTAATATTTATAATAAAAAATATTAAACGTTTACCGATTTAGAAAACTTTTAGATAGCATAAACGATTGAATATTCGAAACTTATTATTAAAAGAATAAAAGTTATTGAAAATGTTTCATTTGCTCATATTGATATACGTTAATAGGCAATAACGTAGAACTGCTCGATAAATTGTGATTGCAATCTTTTGCGACATTAATCACAATTTATAATATTTTATTAAAATTCTAGTAAAGTTCAACCCTGAAAAATTCGTTTTCCTAAATTACAAAAAAGATTTCTGCTCGTGATTCACGTAAAAACATGCGAAGATTTTACAGCTAAGTACGCAAAATGGAAAACGGAGGTGGCCCAGCTTGCCTCATCATCATGGCAAAACTACTCAGTCCTTCTTCGTTAGTACTTTGACCATTTTGGTTATTTTGTGAGCTATTTAAAATTTTATTTCTACTACTGTTATGACTCTGTAAATGCTTTTTCAAATGGTCTTTTCTGTAGAAGCCTTTGCCACACTCTGTGCAAATTTGATTTTTGCTGCCTGAATGGATAATCATGTGGCGTGCAAGATGCTCGTTACGTTTGAACGCTTTACAGCACATATTGCATTGATAAGGTCTATCTTTATTATGGCCTTGTTTGTGTCGATCAAGATGTTCCTTTCGCTTCAAGCTTGCACCACAGATATCACAGATATGAGGCCGCTGCCGGTGATCCTCTAGATGTTCATGCAATGTTTCACGATCTTCAAATCTATATGCACATTCTGGACAGTGATACACCAGCATACCTTTGATAAAATTGTAAATAACACAATGATAACCTTACTGATGAACATAAAATGTTTTATGTGTTAAAGATATTTCTTCATTAAACATTTAATGATTTATGATAATGCTCACCGTTGATGTGCTGCGGTTCTACTTCAAATTCAAGCTTTGGCCGAACTTCTTGACAATTGTGTGAAGAATTATTGCTATTATCCTCATATTTTGTTACATATGGTAAACCTAACGTATTGGAACAACGCGCTAAATATTCAGAAGTAAGTCTGAAATCTATTTGCAAAGGATCTGTCATTGTAGCCGCATCTACTTTTTGAATCGTTTGTGTGCTTGAAGATTGATGCGAAATTTGAGGACACGTCTCCTTATTTCCACAATTATTTTCATTTCTATTTTCATCCGTTTGTTGCACATGCTGCGGCGGATGTGTAGGATATGTGTATCCTGTCATATTTGGTTGCGGATGGTCGTGTATTTCAGATGGATATTTCACATTATGTGGATTATAAGCCATGTTTCAAAAAATGACACTAATTAACCACCCTCTAACATTTGTGCCTATAAAATTTCACATGATATTAATGAATATAAATATTTTAAAACAGAGAGAAATTGTGGATTTGACATAAATGTTTACCTTCTAATAGTGCTTTTTACAACACTGGCACATTGTGGATTGTTATTTCTTCATATTAACTCAGATTATTATTACTACATTATCAACTAATTTAAACGTCTATAGTTCACGCAAAAAGCTTCCAAGAACTCATTTAATATAGACATGACGTCTATTAAAAAACATTAATATTTTTTCACAGGTTTCCGCTTGTACATTGATTTCCTTCTATCAGTATCATTGAATAAGAGTCTGCAAGACAAATCATATTTCTTATATTACTTTATCCTATATTTTATTTTCCTATGATCTAATCCTTTCTCAAAGAGAATAATTACAAGATTATTTAAAAAAATTAAAAATATGAGTGTATTGGAAACATATATGCACATAGAAAGAAAAATATTGTATTAGTTCGACAGAATGACACAGCACCTGTCATGATTCTTTCAACGTAAGTAATATCGTCGTTGAAATTATGTCGAGAGAGGACAATTTTCTTACCTTATAAAAATTTTATATACAAATTAATGAACGATTAATATATCCTACGATCTATAGAAAATATTTTTGATTTTAATTTCAGACGATTGTGAAAGCAAACGATATATTTTTCTCGTAACGTTTCGTTAACGCGTTACCACGGTAAGGAACGAAAAAATCTGATTGACCAGGTCAGGACAGGTGTTACTCTCCGTCCCTTTCTCTCTTTCTCGCTCTCTCTCTCTCTCTCACACTATCCCCTCCACTTCACCCTTTTTCATATTCTTTCTCTTTCTTTCTTCACTTCTAATTCCTACCTATGAGAGAACGAAGGGTCGAAAGTTTTCTGTCGACGAATCTTCAAAAATGTTTAACGATACGCTTACACGACGATCGTACGATATCGTCCTATCGAACACACTTACCATTAAATGGTGTCGTTCACGTAGAAAACAGTATACTCTGGCTGCTATTTGTTTGTATCCAGCCCGGCCATCTTTACGTATCAGCTGCTTTGCGATCTGTTCGTACCCTCTCTCTTTCTCACTCTCTTTCTCTCTCTCTCTCTCTCTCTCTCACTCCCTCGCTCTTTCTCTCTTTGTCTCTCTATTCACGTTTGTAGATTTACCTGTTCATCCTTACAGAAGAGACTCGATAAATCTTGTAATATATATTACCTGTAATACGATGTATCAACTATCGATTTATACGTGAAATGTAATATTCACGTTAATTTGTTTAGATTTAGAAACGTTGGTAAAAAATCATATATAACTCGTCGACAGAAAACGAAAAAATTTGATCGTATTCAAAACCGGCGGCAATGGTGGCGGCTATAGTGGCGACGCCAACGGCGAACATTTGACTGAACCAATACCATGCCTTTCTCAAGACACCGCTATGGTGGCATAGCGATTTTTGATAAGCTTATTAAAAGAATCTTTGAAGTCCTTCATTTCTGACAATTAAATTGTTATTACGATTGATTTATTATTAGGAAATGAGTATTATTATTATTTGTTCGTCAAGGAAATTTGATGTTAATTTCGCGTATAATTATAACATTTGATTTATCGATAACAAATTCTTTAAGATTGTTCATCACCTTTCACTCGTAGTTATGTGACTTTAGCGACAGGTATGGACAAAATATGAAGTACAAGCTCAATAGGGAAACATTGTTTCCACTATGCGCCTATTGCATCGGTATATAAGCTTGTATAGGTTATATCCCTATGATGCGTAATTAGTGAGTTAGTTAGCGAGAGAAATTTTTGTAATAAAAATATATATATGTAATAAAAATAATAGCGCATCTGATAAAAATGAGAAAAAACTATGTTAGATTATGTTTCTCTGAAGATAGATTAATTAAAAATTGCTCATTAGTCGTACAAACTTCTAGTTTTTGTTTCTAGGTAAATTTATATAGATAGCTGAAATGTATTTAAGCAGCCATTGACTCGATATTATTTGTGATGGAATGCGCAGCATATAAAATATAACATCACACCGAAAATAATATCCATTTCTCGTCAGATAGAGGTTAATGCGTATGAAAATGCACGGTCTAACGGGTAACTTTTTTCTTTCATACTATTATTGCTATTATTATTTCAAAATCAAAACGAAATCTAAGTCTTTAATAACGGAGAAAAGAAATTTATTTATTTATTTTTTTTATTAAAGCCTTATACGCATCTAAATAACTATTAATAATTATTTATATATATTATCAATAATAAGAGTAACAAAGAAATTACAATTTTCTAATGCGTTTCTCTAAGAAATTATTTTAAGATTCTACTATATCTAATCCGTTTATCTATCCAAATATAATCAGTAATGTAAAATGTAAATATTTTAACATTTAATTAGAATTAGGAAGAAACTATTTTGAAAACGCATTGAAATGTTCGCCATTCGTCCGATAGTACTTGCGTTATGTAATCCAGATTATGGATTTTGATAAATCGCAATTGCAAGTAGTACCAACCCAGATCTCAACGCATAGAGGTTACTGCTTCTGGAGACCCAAGGCCTATTTTAAAATCCGAGTTTCGAGATGAAATGGACTTAGCGAGAATTCAGGTCCTAATGCTAACTGAAGGAGAGTTAATTTCCGTTTACGAATAACAGGATCGTTGTAACATCGGAAGCTTTAATTACTACTATGAGCACGATCGTTCTTCTTTTCGAATATATAAATAATATCCAAGAATAAAAAGAAGTCCATGGTAGGACTATCAATCTCTCTATACTATTCGTATGGAAGCAGAGAAAACGTTTTTTCTCTGTATATAGCAAGGAAAGATTCCATAATCTCTCTTGTAAAAATCTCACGATGATAAACCGAGTCCCTCGACAATATATCGAATCCTCGAATCTCGTGATGAATACATTCCTCGAAGATCTAGGTTTGGAAAAAAGAAAAAGAAGAATAGAAAAGGAATTCGCAATGTACGTGAGAATAATGGAATTGAAAACAAGAGGTGGATATCTCGAACATTGCTTTACTCTTTAACAAAATCAAAATACTCAAATCGAGCTCAATTTTTCTCTAATATAAGAAAGAAACCTATCCAGCACTCCTTCAAGGAACCCACACTTATAGGCCCCATTCGAGAGAAAGTAGAATAATTAAACTAGTATCGTTTCATGGTTATATAGTTATGTTTTTCGATAAAAAGAGATAACTTTATTTATTGCACAAAATATGGAAGACCGTCCTTATCAAACATGACCGGTCGTGCTTTCGCTATTTGATTCGAGGTCCAACCTTGGAATCAACGTGACTACTCACGCGAGCTACTATTCTTGATTTGTCTATAGTACCTACAAATATCTAAAAGTTGGCTACGTGTGCTATTGTAGATTCAGATGAAACTCTGAAGCAGAAAAATAGACAAAAAAATAATTAGTATCATTGTTATAATAAGAGGTAGAAATATTGAAAAAAATGTTTGATATGAAATTTTACTTACTTTAAGACCATTGTTGTTGTATAACGAGCATCCTGTACGAAAATGAACGTAAAATAAATGAAATCAAAAAATTTCTAAGCTTCCATGTATGGAAGAAGTGAATTTCGATGTTTATTCATCGGAGTACAAAGGGAAACTAAACCGATAACTATCCAAGTCCGCAAAAAGAGAGCAATATTTTTGAAAATAAAGTTTTTTCGAAAGTTCCGAAAAGTCATGTCCTCGCTTAAACCTTCGTCTTTAAAATGACATTGTTCATCAAAATCGATCGTCTTAAGAATATTACGGATTGGTATTAATATAGTAAATATATGCGTGGAACGATTTTTGCGTGAATGTGATCGAATTAATAATATTGATTGTTATGTAAAAAATAATTTATTTAAATAGTATTTGTTTAAAAATTATTAATTACTAGTGCAGTACGATATGTATTTGATGTTATTACATATTCCATTTTTGTACATACATCAATGGATTACAATTAGTAAAGTATTTATTAAAATTATCAATCTGTTTTTGTCATTACTTCATAATTGAAAATTATTTGTTTGTTCAGAAATTGGAGTATAAAAATAGAATGGCATAATTATAAACAAACATTTGCATTTCAGATGTGTCGGATTTTAAAAGTCATCGTATTTATCGAACTAAGTCGAACATTAGCATTGCTAGTACTTCTAATGAATTGTCGGTAATACAGAACGTGATATGGAAATGGTAACGAGAAGGTTTGAAATTTAGTTCGTTTTCCTATTAATCGATGGCACTAAAATAACGCATTTTTTTTTTTATAGTTGGTAAGTCGATTACCATACTTTTCCATTATTGTAACGCGTTTTTCGTTAAATTCTAAAAACAATTACAACATTCAAATTGTAAGATGGTAATATGTAAATATTCCTCAAGCTAATAGTTGATCATAAGTCATGTTTCTATTTATTTCTTTTTAATTATATTTTATTAAACCTCTGTTTCGAATGGTATAAAAAAGCTATCGTTAACTATCTGCCAAGTCTTAACAACGTCACGTTTCTAAAAATGCATTCTGCAAAAACATCTCTTGTAGACAGCTCAACAATGACTCATTGTCGTTAATCGTAAAATGCGTTCGATGATACTCTTATGATTCATTCATTCCGTTTAATATTCGTCGATTTCTTGATATCGAATGAAAAATATAACAGGGGTCTACTATTGCTACCATAATAACTACAATATTATGTGAGTCACATCGAGTATCGAGGACCCTCTCGGTCATTCAGTTACCGGCCGGAAGCTGTGCGTAAATGTGACAGACGTAAGGCGGCGTTGTTAGGATATCGCCTACGCCATTGTTAATCCAGTTTTACCGGTGAGAAATAACATGTGACTTTGATATAAGCTATTCGCCAAATTCAAACGTTAAGAAATGATTAATTCGTTGGAATAATTAATATATTTTTATTTTTGATAAAAATAAAATGTAAGACGAATTTGTTATGAGTGATACGATGAAAGAGGATTATTTTTATCTTTATCGAGTTATTAGGCAAAGAAGCTTTACGAGTTGACAGAGTTCATGGATATTTGTCAATTCTATTTTCAATTTTTGTTCTTCTTAAATAACTATGTCATGCATAGGTTCAACGAGGAAGGCAACGTTAGCTCGAAATTACTCGTGGGAGCGTATTAACAGGTTCGTTAACGATCGAACGTCAAACGTGTCTCTCCGATCTATTTTACAGGCGTCGTTGTCACGTGACCAAACGCCGGTTTACTACATTCACACAGCGATAAGGAATGACATGATAGAGTGGGGCAGGTAAAATAGAGAGAGAGAGAGAGAGAGAGAGAGAGAGCGTTTTAGAGCGTTGGAGACGTTCCAAAGTACTGCTTTCGCATATGGAATTGAGGTTGTATTCGTTCGCTTATATTCGCCTTTTAAACCGAGTCTCGCGTGACAGTAAAAGCCTAATCGAAAGCCACTCTTCGCGACTCAATTTGGTGGCTCGTGAGGAACCCTGACATGCATTCGAATATGGCGAGACACTTAAACGTAGTCTATATTTGGATTAATACGATCTCGCGATCGTTCGATTGACCTTCCGAGATTTGTACAAAAAAAGGACATACTTCAATTTTCGAATGAGAATTTCATTTCGAAAACAAAATTTTATACGAAGATATCAATTAATCTCTTCTTTTTCAATTACGATCACTTCCTACTCCTTTTCTGAAAGTGTCTTTCTCTTTTTATCGTAAATCGATTTGTAGACATCTAAGACATCGTCTTTGATCGGTACTCATTCGGTAATCAGTTGATAGTATTCCATCGAAAACGACTAATACGCCTAAGATTGAGATAAAGCGACGGATACAGGGTGGGGATAGCGATAAGCGTTTGCAGCAAAAAAAGGGAGGGGGAGCCTCGAGGCGATGCACAAAGTGACCATATTTGGTGTTGTTAGATTACGTTCAATACGTGGGCGTGAACGCACCCTCGTTACTCGTAACTGAATCGCTCCAGTTACGTCGTGGTACGCACATTCATGAGACTAATTAATTTTGTTGGAAGAAGCGCGTTAGACGAATAAGAATAAAGGGAGGAGATGGAAGAAGAGGAGAAGAGAAAAAGGGAAAGGGGAAAGAGGAAGAGAGGGAGGTAGGGAGAATACGTCGACGTCTGGAAATCGACCTTTATCGTACAGAGGATACCAACATCCGCAGGATAACGACTCTGGTGTCCCACCACAGGAAGGGGAAGCTTTTCCTTGCGGATACCAACTTTGCCTTATCCTCGATTCAAAAGCTTTTATCGATTTCTGATAAAAAATATGACATTTCCCTGGAATTTCCATGAAATCCTTTTACCTATTTTTTACCTCCTTTTATTTCTTCCGTTTTTCGTCATATGATTTTCATGATTCCATTTCAAAATACATATATATCTATATCAAAAGATTTATCATCAATAATACGTATCCGAAAAGTACGAGCTCTCACGTTGGGAATTTCAAACGTCTTATGCGGAATAACATTTAAATTCTCTCTTTTTTTTTTGGGATGGGGTAGGGTAGAGTGAGGGTGGGGGTAAAATGGAGGACATTCTCGTATATATTATTACTGCTTCTCGTCGTCAAATATGTCCATGGATATATATATATATAGTCATTATCATTATATCTGCAAAGTGGTTTCCGAGATTTCTCATGCGTCACTAGGTCAGAATATACTTTCTATCGACGAGCGATGAACCGTTGTCATAGATACGGTCGATGGCAATTTCCGTATCGCATATATATATATGTAATATTCATAAGATGCACTTATATAGATTGCAAAAATGTATAAATAATAATTATTCGAAAGTTTTCGATAATCTCGAAACTTTGTTTGGGAAGATAAGTATCTCATTAAAATAGACAGTGCCGTGAGATCTCAAGTTTAGAAATAATTCCACACGACAAACGTTACTCGATTTCCATCTTCCATTCTATCTTCGTAAAGTTTTAATTAACAAATTGAAAGGAGAGAGAAGCGCGTAACGTCTGCAGATGCGCGCACGCACCGTATGCGACGCGCACTTCGATCGAGTCTCCACGATGACCTTGATTTCTGAAGCCGTGAAAAGATCCCGTCGTCGTTGAGTCAATTAAACCAAGCCACGAAGTCATTGACTTTGCCGTTTCACGGCCAATTTCTCATCGGCGTCCTATAATACGGTATATGTATATATGTATGTACGTTGTCCCGAAAAATCTTTTAACGATCTCACAGCTTCCTTTACATATATCTTCACAAATGTTAAATTTGATTTACACGACATACTGACTCACTTTTACTTTACGCATTCGGTATATTTGCGCCACGGAAAGAAAGCGATTTCTAACGATCTAGAAATGTCTTCGAAGAAAAAATAAAAAATTAAAAAATAGAGAGAGAGAGAGAGAGAGAGAGAGAATTTCAAATAGAACTAAAGAATTTTTACTCAATCAGAATCGTTGTAAAAGAAAAAGAGAATTTAAGAAAGTACATTTACGATGGGCCGATTGTGAAGATTAAAAATATGAATTGCTAACTCGAAAACACCCGAAGTACTATCGTCCAAATTGCAGAGATGGAAATAATCCAAGTAGTAAGATGAAATTATTTGGGAGAGAGTTATGGAGAAGGATCGTATGGCTGAATGAACAACGTTCGATTCTATTTCATCGATTTCTAAAGAATATATTTCGTCCCTGCGGGTCTCATCCGTTGCGTTTAGTATTATAAATAAGCATTCAGTATCCCTAACTAAATTGGACTAACAATGTGTCGTTGTTGAGTTAGGTCGAATCACGTGACCTCCGGCATCGTGCACGCGTGTGCCCACGCGCACGTTGAAACAGAGGAGGGCGCGTTTATGAGAAGATAGAGTTAGAAGGAGACGATATTAGGATAAAGATAGAGGTAGAAAGAGGAGATTGCATCCTGGCTGGGTTTTCGTGTCTCGGTGGCTCCAGCGGCGCCACGGGGGTGTCTCTTTCTCTCTCTGCATGGGGTGAGTCATGGTGTTACCACCTCTCCTCGTGCCTGGGCGTGGTGGCCACCACTGCAGACGTCTCTCATCGATCTCTACAGCCGTGAAACACCATGGGCCGAGTCTCTGCTTTTCGGCTGATTCGCGCACGCTCCTATTCGTTTTACCTCTCTCTCCCTCTTCCCCCAAATTACTCTTGGTTCACTTGACAGAGGATTGGAAATGTATCAAAAAATATTCAACTCGTCCAGATTTATCTACAAAGCATGTGTGTGTGTGTGTGTGTGTTGCGAACGATATTATAGGGAGTAACAAGTGTTAGAATTTTTTTTTGTAATATTACGATGAATACATTGATTATTTTAACATTTAATTTGAAACTTTTTATACGAAATTTATTGGAGTGATCGAGGAGTCAAAATAAATAATGATATTCGTAGAAGCTGTTGGGAGAATACAATTGTCCATACAGACGTTAACGGATGTTAATATATGCGATTTAAATGAGTCCTATTATTGTATTCTGTCATTGTAATTCTAGAGTTGATCGCTGAGGGACAATAGATAGAGTTCGTGGGATGACGTACGGTTCCACGATAAATCAGGCATCAGGATATGTGTACCTTGGGAAGGAGAGTAGGTCTTCCCTCGAGTAAATTTTCCAGGCCTACTACTATAATTAGCAGATATATCTCCCTCCTGCAAAGAAGGCATATGCCGGGGTTCAGCACAGAGTTCTAACTAACCTCTCTGAAACGAACGCTTGAAAGGCAAACATAGTAATGTTAGAGATAGAACGTGGCCAATATGTAGAGTCGCACGTTCGAGGAAACCTTTTCGGTGGTCGAGGACAGCTGCAGAACTCGGAGGACGTCTAAACGACGGCCATATCGTTTCAAATTCGAACGCTCCCCATCTGCAGTTCGTCGTGAGTCATCGGTTGCCAGCCGAGCTCACGTAGACTCTCTCGTTTTCTCTCTTGCTCATCCACCCCAAAAGGGAGTTCTCGGCGAGGCTTTCCTCCTATCGAGCGGTGAATCGAATCAGAGAGACTAACTAGACACGTATTGACTATATTACGTACATCTTAGGAAATTCATTCTGAAGTATTAAACGTCATGGCTTAAGCACTGATTGAGTTTTAATAATGTACATTTTGTTGGTATCGTCTAATCAAAACTCGATGCTACTAATTTTGTTTTTATTGCGTCACGATTTTTTGTTACATTATCAATCTATCTTATTAGATGTTATGACGATGACGGTCGATTAAAGCGACGTGACATATGTTGAAAATTGATTAAAGGAACAAAAGAATATTCATTGTGCGTTAAGAAAAATAACACTTTGTAAAAAATGGCAATCTTTAGATTGATCAAGTATCCAAAAATGTCAACATTTTTATCAGCATCAGTCTTTATAAAAAGTACGAAGAACATAGTTCTAACTCCAGAACCAAAGTTATTTCTAGCGAAGAAATGTAGGAGTTCACAAAGAATCGAGTTATTCGACTAGATAGTATATATAACGGGGCGACAGGTGTCGCGATGAAAGCAGGTTCTTCTGACCGATTTCCAGGGTCGTATCTTGTCTATAGCATATGTACTGCAGTAAAATATTACTGTCATCAGCATTTTCGTTTTCTCTTTTAAATTGTGCGACGACCTGCAGAAACATTCACTCGATACATTTTCGCCATTCAACGATAGTCTCTTTTTTGAACAAGAGCACATTGAAAGGAGCATGTCTTTGTGTATTAAGATATTGTCGTTGCAGAACTTATATTTTATATCGAAAAAAAAAAAAATGTTCGTACTGTGGATATGACATGATACACTTTTTTTCTCATTTTTATCATATTTTTTTGTTCGAATGAAACTTATCTACTTAAGGAACGTATACGAGGAAAGAAAAAAATGTTGTTTCAGACACGAGTTACCTGAAAATCTAGTTACGGCCCTGTCTTCGCTACTCCTCGAGATCCGTTTCCAGGCTCCCGCGTTCTAGCCCGGAGCAACGTACACGAAGAGTTCCATTCGAACACTAAAAAGTGCAACGTGCTCGATAATCTGTATCTCTTGGTCTTTTGTAAGACAGTTCCTTACATTCACGACAATATAGCGACTAGTAACAATGCAACATTGTCAAAGTTGTTTCTACAGAAGAAAAAGAAAAAAAAAAGGATCGTAGATCTACACGAACTTCTCCTCTTTGAATTCAACTTCATGAGATTTTAACTTGCAAATATGTTTTTAATTACAGCGCACATCATTTCAAACAATGAGAAGAGAAATTGAGCTCCCATTCCTCTTCTTCATTTTATTCTTCATTATCTTCTTTACAAAATGGAACCAATGAAAGGCTTTGAACGCTAACCTCTAAACGAACTTGAACTTGGAAATATGTAGAACGCATGCGGTCGTGCCGTTAGACATGTGGTTTATCCTGCGAGACGTTTTATCATATTAATCTGAGGGTCGTATAAAACCAGCATGAAATTTCAGTTGAGAGAGTCAAATAGTAAATGCATACAAAGGTGTCTTCCTAACAACAGGATTCTTGAGATAGATTTGTGTCGAATGTACAGGTCAAAATGGTGGTCGAACCTGAGCCCCTATCTTCTGCCACGCATATATGCACAAAGGAAGACAAAGACATTCTTTTCTCTACCATAAAATTCCGTAAGGTTTTAGGATCGTTCCAAAAAAAATATTTCCTTGTTCCATTAGTACAATCGAACCCTTGATGATTTTCCATAAGAATACCATCATCTTTCAAATATATTTATCGCGGTATGGTATATACTAAAACTGAAAGTTACCGTTATAGTCAAACAATTATAATGCCTACTTGCATTTCATGTCATTGGATATCGCATATATCTCTCTGGATCGTTCCAAAGCGTGTGTTCTCATATATCACAGTCGAATCATGCGAATGCTTGTCTCTGCAGGAATTCTCGATTAATATAGTATGATCAGCTTAATCGCGACGGAGCTTCTACTTTCCAGTCCATTTAAGCAGAATTTGCGGATTCTATTGAAACACTAGTTAGTAAACGTAGTTGGGATGATTTATGTTGATAACGTTAGATTCTACGTTTGACACAGAGATTCTCAACTTTTTCAAAGTTAAAACAAGATTTATTCCTATAGATGATATTTTTATTCGACGATACAAATTAATAGCAAATGTTCAAAAATCTTAATCAATTATTGATTCCGATTAGAACTAGTTTAGATTGAAGCCTAAGGGCTCTAAACCTGATCGTGACGACACTGTTGCCCTCGGTATTCCCTTCTACTCTCCCTCCACTTCCTTAACCGCTCATTCTATCCGACGAGTATAACCTACACTCGGTACCACCCATTCATCCGGCAGTTTTTGCCTACCGGTTTAACGAACCTGTACGCTTCGTTCCAGTTCCATTCAGCTCGCTCCTTTTTTTGCGCCCCGGCGACAATTCTCGTCTGCTCGCGAGATCATTGCTGATGAATGGAGGAGAGTAAAACGAGAGGTGAATTCGTCTTCTCAGAAAATTTCCAAATTGCCACGTTCACAATAACCATTGCAATAGATAGCACTAAGTCGCCGGTTTGTTGATCCGATCATTTGTTCATATTTCATAGATAATATTACCAAAAAGGAATCTAAAGAAATTCTTGAATAGACAGTGTATGATGAGACATCATTGGATTATACATACCTAAGAAACGTAATCGACCCTGTCTACCTGTCGAAACGGAAATGGCTATTTATAGA
Source organism: Vespula vulgaris (assembly GCF_905475345.1). NCBI lineage: Eukaryota > Metazoa > Arthropoda > Insecta > Hymenoptera > Vespidae > Vespula > Vespula vulgaris. The sequence continues at coordinate 5,455,160 of NC_066588.1, forward strand.
CGACGAATGCTTCTTGAATTCTTACGAGTTGCAGGAAAGGACGATCATGAAGACGAAACGTCCGGATGCATCCCCCGAAAGCTTCTTAGATTAAACAGGAAATACATATACATATATACGTATACATATGTATATAATATGATAAAGAAAATTTGATCGTTTCTATGTGTGTACTACATTCGGTAAATAATTTCTTTCTGGAGAATCGTCATGCTCTCTCGAACATAGCGATATGGCGGAGAATAGTTCGATAACCGTTAAGCTTGCCGATCATTTCAAGTTGCAAAATCTTTTTCTCACTTTTCTCTCTCTTTTGCTAAAACAATCGATAAAGGATATTGGTATCGTGTAAATAGAGTAATACAAAAATGTAGACAAGCTTCTTACGGGGTAATCACGTCGCAAAGAAAAGATAACGCATTTGGAGGAAGTATATCCTGGTTGAGAGATACAGTCTTCTCGGTAGTTACAGATAAGACTGAGTTGACTTTACTCAACGAAGGAAACTGGTCGCATTTTCATGTAAGTGAGACGCACTGTCTTCGAGTATAGCTGGCCTACTTTCGTATGTAACGAGAACGCTGCACTTGGCCCGAGACGCGTATTCTCTCGCACGCGCCCGCGCGCTCTCATGAACATATATATACATATAGAAAAATCCGTGATACATTAAGCACACGCTATTCGTGATTATCTTTCAAGTTCGCACGACGTTTAAGGGAAACTTTCACGTTTCTTGCTTAGATACATAACGAATCTCTAATCTGAGTTTTGCGTTGGCGTTGGATTAAATGGATCGCCATCTTGGATCAAAATTAAATCGAACAAATAAAAATAATATCGATCGAATTCATTGACTAATCTTACTCGAGTCGATCGTTAAAAAATATGCGCTGCTAACTCTCAAAATTTTCTCTCAGAATTTTCTCTCAAATTTTTAGAAGTAAATTTAAGTTAACCCTGGGGAAAAGGTAATTGGATTTTTTTTTTCAAATTGTTTCAACCATGTTTACACCGCAATCCAAGTCAACCTCAACATTTTTACGTAACATCTTTCTCGCGTAACAGGCAGCAGCAAGATAGATTTTCTTAAAGCAAATAAATTACGACGAATTCTGAACGCCGGCCATCGTCCGACCGCAAAACTCGACACTGCTGCGAACGAACGAAGAGTTAGGAAAGATTATTCTTTTTTTTCTTATCGTATGAACTTAACAGTACGAAGAAGTAAGTACTCCCATGGATAACGTCGAAGAGAAATAATAATTCAACGATAAACGATTGATATAACGATATCATTCATCGAGATTATTATTAATGAATCATTCAGTGTAATAATCGTAGATATTAATTGATAAATATCTTACGAAATAGTATTTTCCTCGGAACGATTATTCATCAACGTCATTACTTTTTAATGCGGTGACACGATCTTTGATTAACATGATTCTAAAATTACCCTTTTTGGTAGTCCTGACGTTCCACGGCCGTGTTCCGAATCCTTGACCCTATGCGAACTTACAAAGAGCTGTGCGAGGAAACGGAGTCAAGAACGCGACGAACGTACATACTATAGGTACTTACATACATACGTATGATGGGACATGCAACATTTAGCCGGTAACATGCGCGACCGGCACATACATTTTACCGGTTGTCTACCTGTTCTGGATCAGTGTTCGGTGTTGTCTACAAGGTCAAATCTCGAAGAATCCAGCTCGACCTCGACGACACAGCGTATCGTGATTATCTCGAGGTCGAACCTTGCAAATTTTTTCTTTTCGTTCTCCATAACTCCTAGTTTCGTTCGACTTTGTCAATGTTCGAAATTCAATTCCTCCGTATTTTTAATAAATTTTGTCTTTCTCATTTTTTTTTATCATTGTCGTTTGAAAAAAAGAAAATCAGCTTCAATAAAAAAATATGTTAACAAGTTCTATCGATAAATTGTTAGTCTCTATGATCATTAAATTACACAATAATAACATCTGATTTCAAAGACAAAATGCTTATCTTATCGCGAGAACTTATCGGTAAGATAAGAAAGTGAATACCGAAAACGATTTCAAGAAAGTCTTCTCATGGTTATGGATCTAATAGCTTCTTTTTTCTAGCTTTCTCTCTTGGAAATAACTATTGTACAGTCATCATTGAAGATCGCGGAATTCGAATTTCTTACCGTCGACTTTTCGTAGAAATTTCCAAGAAGAAGAAATGACGATTTTTCTATGACGCCTGAGAAAGACGATGAGAAGCTACGTCTTAATGATCCAACAATAATCCAAGTAAACATAATTTAACATTTTATATTTGGTGAAATCAATGAAACTTTTGAAATAATAATAACAACTCGTATGAATTCTCTATGAGATCATATCTAATTTCGAAATCGCATACTTGAGATTTCTTTCATTTTATCGGCACAAAATTATTACTTATTTCACATCCAGAAAATATAACATTTTTCTAAACATAAGTTATACTTAATATGAAACTAAAATAAAAAAAGACAAAATGAAAAACGTTTGTAAAAAGGAACACGAGTCATTCGACGCAAACGTCATTGCTTTGAATCATCGTTGACTTTGCCTTCGGTTATATTCACAAACATCACGACCGATATACGTATGTATGTACGTATGTACGTATCTACGCGACCGGCCTTATTATCGTCGTTGCCTTTATCGTCAGCTGGCTTGTCACATTACGAGAATGACTACGACAAAGACTCGAACGAGTCGGTGAAGAGATCGAGAAAGAAGAAGCTATGTCGCTTCTCTTTGCGCTCTATCGAAAGAAATACACACACACATGCGCGTATAGAATACTCATACAAAGAATAACTAAATATAGCGATCGCGTTATTTATCGTCGTCACCTCCTCTGGCCGGATTCTTCGCGTGCTACGCGATCGCCATTGAAAACTGTTGTCTCGATCTACGATCTACAAGATCGTACTATGATCTCTCTCTCTCTCTTTCTCTCTCTCTCTCTGTCTGTCTCTTTCCTTACGTACGAAGTTATCTAACCATTTATAATTTACAGATTTTTAATTATTCATGGAATTTAAACACGTACATTGTACGTCAGATTTATAATTTTTTTCTGATTACGACACAATAATAATAATAATAACAATAATATATAATGTTACAAGGTGTATCAAATCGACCTTTAAAAAATTGATAAACAATTATGGCCGTAAGTTTGGGATAATTCTGTGATAGAATAAAAAAATATACGCAGCGGTATTTCACAGAGTTACATACAATTAGTAGAAGAGAATAAAGAAATTGTACATAGAGCCGGTGTAATATCTGATCACTCTTCCGATACGATTAACAACGAACAGGAGCATGACCATGCAAGTATCCGTTTACCGTAAAAGCCAATTTTCGTTAGAACGGTGAACACGTTGTTAGAGACTGACTGTCCGATCTTTGGCTATTAATTGTTTGAATTTAACGAGGCGTTTATGTATCTCTCTGAAAATAAGAATATTTACATAGTTGGCTGACCATCGTCACCATCTCGTAAAAACTTCAGCCAGCACGAGCTTAATTTCGACACTAATTGATACGTTGAATGCAATAATACTAATTAAGAAACTTATATGGCTTAAAAAAAAAAAAGAAGAATTTTTATGTTAAACTACCAAAGAAACTCTCTTTCGAGATACAATCAGGACCAGCCTTTTTCTCAAAGTTTCATTTCTTCGTCATTTCAATCGTCAGAAAGAACACTTACTTTATAGTCGCGACAAGTTCGTACATAGCATCTAAAAGAAATAGAAGTACAAGTGACAATCGTCTTAGACACAAGTTTCTTGCTAAAAGTCAGTCTTCCATAGATCTTGAAAGATCGGTCGATTTTTTAAGATAGGTTTATGACCTCTACAGTAAAATCCTCAACGATTTCATCGTCTGGACGATATCCCGACGGATTTTCGTCGTCGTCCAACGGGAAAGAGCCTTAAGCGTTCCTCTTCTGGGTGGGTACGTTGAACTTACCGTCGCATTCTGTATTGATTTCGGCCGCGGAGAGGCAGACGTTACCTACGGCACGTATTCGCGAACGGCACGCCCATATCGAAAAGGATTTCTCTCTTTCTCTCTCTCTCTCTCTCTTTTTTTTACTTGTCTGATTTTTCTGAAGAAAACGAAATGAAATCTTTCCATTTTCCATTGTTTTCGTTCCAATACAAAGAAAATCTAATATCTATTAACACTTTCACCAAATACATACACGGTGACTAACTATAGACAAAAATGATTAACTCGATTTGATCGTTATGCCAACGTTGGCTCACACGATATAAAAGGGGGCCTTACGCAAGGCCCAGAAGACCTTGAACAGGTCCTTATTTGGTCGACAAGGTCGAGGCTACGCGGGCCATTGGGTTTTCAGGTCGAACGCGACAAACTTCTACGTTGTGTCGTCAGTTTCCTTCGATATTGTATACTTGTACATATATAAATACATACGTACATTTATATTTGTTACGATCTATTTGCAAGAGATAGTACAATAAAGATCGTACAAAAATTTCCGCCGAGATACGAGAGAGATATCTCTCTTCTATAATTTTCGAATCGTCAATATCTCTTCTTTGGAATTTTTTAGATAAACTGAATGTATTTGGCAACCGTTGGACAATCATATTCTTATCGTCTGACTATCATTTTATTCACATTGATTGCATCAAGATATGTCCAATATGGAGACAGGCGAAATTAATGAACGAAATGAAGTCTAGTAGTTATTTCTCTCTTTCTCCCTCTCTCTCTCTCTCTCTCTCTCTCTCTCTTTCTGTGTCTGTCTATCTATCTATTTCTCTCTCTGTTTTATTGTCAGACTCCACCTTTCTTTCTCTGTCTCTCCTAACCATCCATCGGTCGATATCCAACAGCATTGATCGTCGAGGGCTCGAAGCACGAGGTGGCGAGCCCTTCGCGATCTGACGTTTCTGTCGCCACGTGGTTTCTCGTTCACCGGCTCGGCTATCTTCGTCGTCGGCGCAGACTGCACGGACACCGGCATCGTATCGATTTTCAAGGAGACACTGCACCCGCGAACGCACCGACTCACCAACCTCGTAGGAGGAGAGAGAGAGAGAGAGAGAGAGAGAGAGAGAGAGACGGAGACTCGTACTTACACACATACGAAGAGAATATGAATGTGTGCACTCCTGCCATATCCAAGCCCTACGTGACGTGGCAATAGTCCAGTGCACCCTTGTCCGCGCCCTTGAATCTATTTTTGGCCGATCTTACGTAGAAGAGATACACGAAGGGAGACATTTACTTGTTGGCCAGGTTCCTAATCTATGAGGAAGTGTTTCTTTTGCTAAATAATTGAAATTTTTATCAAATTTATATATATATATATATATATATGTATTCATAATATGAAAAAAATTTTAATTATAAAAAAATGCAGAGAACTTGTATGACTTCATATGAAAATGAGTTCAACTCAATTTTGATTAAATAATACTCGTAATTACATTCGATACAACCCAATCAGAATTTAATATAATCTTTACGTCAGAATTTTTATCTTTTTTCCTAAGGTTTTAATCAATTTTCCTAAGGTGTACCAACGTGTTATTGTATTCACGTTTTAAATCTTCTTTATCATTGGTCGATGCTGCAGTACTGCTTGTGAAAGTCCGTCCATTTCTTTTTCGTGAACATTATATGCACGTCGATATAATCCTGTTAGTCCGAATCGCTTGGCTACATAAGCGAACTTGATTGGATAGGACACCGAACGTCAAAAGATCAACTTCGCTCTTACCAGAGAAAGACTAGTTACTTATTTAACTTTTTTTTTATTTTTTTCAGTAAAGTTAACATAATCTGGACGATGTAGTAAACGTTTACATGAGTAGAATACTTTACTAAGAATTTTCATTTTTGCAGATCACTCGCGAATATAGCGTTTTACTATTATTTCAATACACGTACATACATAATATATTTTCGAAAGTTAAATTTTTCGTATTTTTACTTTACCAAATAAAAAGTCTCGTTTTAAAGGACGTAAAAAATATTTTAACATTTATTACAAATAAAAAAGAATATATTTTAATACGCCGTAACAATATATTACATTTTATCCGTCTTACTTATATTTTTCAATTTAATTTCGTTTAAAAACATAATCGACAACTTTGAGTAGATAAATTTGAATACATAATTTGTAATATTTTTTAATATAATTATCATCAAATATATTCAATCATCTATATACTACGTTATTAGTTGGATTAATAACTAATAAATATATAGTAATATATTTTTTTGATTAATTATCAATATAGATTATAAATATGCTATGATACGATGAATCGTTATATAGAAATTCCTATTACGCGATATTCTCTGAAATGTTTTATTATTAATGATTTCACCAATAGAATAATGCCAAAGAATAAATAAAAGATAAAAAATGAAAAACAAAATATAACGCAATTCTCACGTACGTATGATTATTAAAAACGAAAGATTTAATTGAAGAAAACAATGGCATATATATCATATCGATTGAAAAACTTGTTTTCTATTTTGTAAAATGTTTGTAGTAACCTTGTCCGACTAGAAATCATTGTAATCGTTCGTCGTGTCGATAAGGTTAGACTTGAACGTTAACGACTCGCTTCGGCATCATAACTTGCTTAAATTGTTTTTTCTCTTGCACACACGAGCCAATAATATATTTAAATCGCGAAATGCGATTAAAATACGTCAGCCACATTAGAGACCAATAATCTATATACACACATATGTGACTTGTGCATTATGGAATGAGTAAATTCTTCGTTCGACTTCTCTGTCATGAAGCAATTGCTAATCGTGTGAAAAATGTTTAAGTCAAAGGAAAGCGCAGTCTCACGAAAACTCATGACTATTTCTCATGACTCACCCTATACCTACCATCGGGAGAGTACTCTCTTTTCGTACGTTCGTACTTACACATATATGCGTGCTGATGTCGTGTATAAGCGTACGTGTGTATATGTGTATGCAAGCGTATGTGTGTATACGATCGTGTGTCGCATGCAACTCCGTTACGAGTGTATACGTTACGCACGATATGCAAGCGCACACGTTCTCCTCTCTACGCACACATTCTACAAACGGTTAGTCAGACAGGCGGGGAACCCTTACGTACTAGTGTGTACGCATCCAGAAGGCATTATACTCCCCGTATCGTACAGTTTGAAGCGGCATTTGGAGAATCTAGCCGGCAGCCGGTCGAACGACCAATCAGCGAGCCGCTTTCGTTTTATGCCCATATATGGCAAGAGCTGTGAATCCGCAAGGTGGGGGAAGAGCCGGCTGGACGAGTCCATTCCAATCGCATAGAGGGGGGTCCGTCTTAGATGAGTACAATTCCATGTAAAAATGATAATAGGAGTCGCCACGGGTCATATGCGATTAAAGATTAATCGATAGAAAATTTGTCTAATTATATGTATATATAAATAATTGAATCGAGCTGAAACATAAAAATAAAAGGCCAACGTGCCTTGGTCGATCACAGTCTGAAGTATATCGCTTTAGTCTCGTGGTATACCGACCACACCTATGGGCGAGTCCACAGAACGCGGTAGGAGCCACGATCTCGCTCACAGTCCTCGCAACTCGCGACCCCTCGAGTCTCATTCGTACTTCGTGCCTGATAGTAGTATCCTTGTGGTGGCCCTACGCCGATCAACGGACGTGTTCTCTCTCGACCAGTTCGACGCTTCTTTGTGTCTTTAACTCTTTTGAAAGGTGAGTCAAATCTTAATAATGATATCAAACGTTAACGCGTTTTCTTATTAAACAGGGGAACGTAAGATTTGTAAGATCTGTCAAAAATAAATATACGATAGCTAACATGAAATTCTTTGAGACGTTAGACGATGAAGCCGGTCGAGAAAACGGGACCGGCCGGCCATGTTGGCAGGGCGTTGCTCTCCTATCCGTACAACTTGGAATTTTCTCGAAACAGTTAATGCCTCTCTTACATTTTTACGTTATTCGTTTCGATTGGTTTGTGATATTTTTTTCTTTTTTTCCCTCTCTCTCTCTCTCTCTCTCTCTTTCTCTCTCTCTCTCTCTCTCTCTCTCTCTCTATCTCTCTCTCTCTCGCTCGCTTTATACGTCCTATATTTTCTCGCGATTATTCTTCTCGCGAATAAGAAGGAAACTGGTGGCCTGGCCCGTTGAAGCCGATCCGACAGGTTGTCGGCGTCAAGTGGTCGTTCCCCTGACACACACGTTCAGCACGTAGTCTCTCTTTCCTCGCAGGTGGTCGCGACGAAACGGTGGTTTATTAATAGCACTCGACGCCGTTGTATATATGTATATGTACTTGCACGCTCTCGTGCACGCTTGTGCGAGAAGAACGGCCACTAACCTATCTACGATTATATGCCACTAATCTATCCTTTCAATAGCAAGGAAACACGACCTGATATTTCCTTCATCTCTTTTTCTTTTTTTTTTCTTTCCATCTAGAATTTTAACCTATCGCAACGGCTTTTATTTTTTTCTTCTTTTTTCTTTTCTTTCTTTCGAATTTCTATAATACGAAACGAGCCAATAATATTCAATGATAGTCTGGAAATTCTTTTGAATGTGTTTAGATTTTTTTTTTCTTGATTGAAAGAAGAATTTTTATCAAAAATAACGATAATTAAACATGGAACAAAAGAAGAAATTCGTTTGGAATAATTGCCGTTCCAGGGGCGTGCTCCCGGCACTCTCACATTTTTCTCTCCCTCTCTTTCTCTTTCTTTCTTTCTTTCTTTCTTTCTTTCTCTTTCTCTCTCTTTCTCTCTCTCTCTGTCTCTGTCTGTCTCTCTCTCTCTCTCTCTCTCTCTCTCTCTCTCTCTGTCTCTCTCTCTCTCTCTCTCTCTCTCGTATCTCAAATTCTCTGCAGATCTCTCTTTCACATTTGTCGATTGGCAATACTGAAACCGATTGGAGTCTCTAGTAAATTTAAGCGTCACGTTCGAAAAATGAATACTTTCGCAATCTCCCAACAATTGTTTCTTATTTCTCAATGATTTCTAAACGTATACGAGATTTAATTATTAAAAATGAAAAAGTCGAAGTGCTTGGTGATCTTCACGATTATAACAAAGCGATATTGTATTTTAAATCGTGGAGGGGACTTTGTGTGAAATAAAATCGACGTAGTCACAAAATGTTTTAATCACCAGGCACGTAGACGAATTAAACAAATTTTTACCTAACCTCTTAAACAATTTTGGTTAGATTTAAATTTAAATTGAAAAATAACTTTGTGTACCACTGTTATTTCCATTGTCTATCACCCTATAATTTCACTTTAGAAATGTTAAAATCAACGCTTCTGTATTCTGAAAGAACACGAAACCTTGCGTTTTGTTAACGTAACATTCAGCTGCGAACGAATTTCAGTAACCAGTTTTAAAATCTAATATCTCTGTATAATTAAAAAATCGTTTACCAATTTCTAATTACATCGAGTCGATATTTCCTATTCTTTTCTTTTCTTTTTTTTTATGCTGAACTATATCGAATAACTACTATTGAAATTAAAAAAAATAAAAAAGTATTCCAAAATCAAACCTTCTATTAATTAATCATAATCTTATATATACATATAAAACAAGATTATAATAATCACTATAATGCTTTTAAAAATTTCTCGCATACATTACAATCGTAATATTAGAAAGCACGTGGCTTCGTTTCCAATGTCCTTCGTAGTAACACTTAAGAAAGAAATTCCAAGAGATATAGCAAGTATGTAATCGTCGTCGAAGTATCGTGTATAAAGAGCGATGAGTAATTGCGTTATAACGAATCAGATATCTTCGAAAATAAAAATCAGAAAAGAAAAAAGATAATAAACGATGATAATCCGTTGGGAAATCGAGTCGAGAAATTTCTTTCAGAAAATCTTCGTTCTTACGTTTTATATATACAAATATATACATACATATACCGTTTATTTTTCAATTTAGTCACATAATTGCAAGAGTATTGGGCAAACAAGATTTGCCCCGTTACCGGAAGCAGAATTCTTGTTCCATGGAAAAAGAAAATATTCTCATTGACATTGGACAAGATGACGCTCTTCCAAACGACAACGAAGTTTCTTGCGAACGGTCGTCGTAGGGAAGAAAGAAAAAGATGGTATGGTAAGGGGGAGGGGAGTAGCGAGGATTATGATAGAGAAGATGAGAGAAGAGGAGAGAGAGAGAGAAAGAGAGAGCGAGAGAGAGGTGAAGAGGGGGGGGGGGGGGGGGGGAAGGGGGGAGAAGCACGTTGGCAGGAGTTCGCGAGATGTTCGGTTCGGGCAATTCGAGCGCGATGCACAGCTTGTGGAGGGTTGCGAGAGAGACGAAGGAGTGGGGAGGGAAAGCGAGAGAGAGAGAGAGAGAGTGAGTGAGTGGGGATAGACCCCACCGTGGCGGAGCAATTCCATATATGGTAAAGAGAGCCAGGATTGGCGGAGGGTGTCCTGCCCTTATTGGTCGACGGGCAGAGTGGTGGAGAGGGTCGCGAAGAGGACGACGCTCTTCGTATAATACACTGCGCGCTCTTCTGTCAACCTACACTCTGTGTTTGGTGCTAGATCGGTCCACAGTGTCGGCGGTTGTTATTACGGACATACGACGACCGAGCTCTTCCTAACTTGTACATATTACAAGTATATCTCTATATCGTTCTCTATTTTCACGCGAAGCGAAGTAAGTTCTTTGATATAAACGAAGAAAATTTATATATATAAAAGAAAAGAAATCGTTCGATAGAATAGCAAGTGGTGATTTTTATATAATATTATATTATTATTATATATATATATATATCTAAAGTGTGATAGAGAAATTGGGAAGAAGGATTATAGCTCTTTACAACCGTTGAGGATTCCTTTTTTCTGCAGTGCAACGAAATAATTTCGAAGTGTCGAGAAACTGCTATCATGTTAGTTTGTATCTCTTTGAAAGATTTCGAATTATTTGTCAAAATCTAAAAGAGTGGGTGTGTTCGAATTTGACATATTCGCGCGTGAGTCATATTATTAAAGGTGTTTTGTTGGAGCGCGTTCTTCCCTACTTTAACGAAGTTTCTCACTCTCTCTCTCTCTCTCTCTCTCTCACTATCCTCGTTCTTTCTCTTTCTCTCGTCGATTATATTATTACCGTTCGCCGCTCGATGGCGCTTAGGGAACATGAATCTTCGATTTCCTATATAGACGCCGATCGCAATTCCGATCTTTATTTCTTGTAAAAGATCGACTATATAGAATCATGATTTTACGGCTTTGTTCTTGAATTATAAAGAATCGAGAGTTATTAGAGCTAAGAATTTATCGAAGATAACGAAAAAACAATTTTTTACAGACGATCGGAAATTCTTTATCGGTTGGCGACCGTTTAGCCGGGGAAGGGCGGGGCAGGGTGCGGTCATTCCATCGTGACGTGTACTTGCTGACTCGTCCATATCGTTTTTGAAATTCTTTTCCTTGTTTAATATTATTCTTGCTATATTTTAAATGTTAACAAATTGTTTTTCATCTAGGATATAAATTGGCTTTTTCTATTTCGTATTTTGTAAAAATCTCGTTCGTATTTAATACTACAGATATTTCGTATGATAATATTGAGATAATAAGTATAGTAATTTTTTATTTCATTGATCGCATCGATATATCTTATCTTTATTTCCTTTCATCGTTTTTCTGATAGTTTCATGATTTTAATGGTAGATGAGAACTTCCCTTTCGTACCCCTCGTTTAATACGATACGTATTCTTCGTCGCCATCTTGCAAAGTTTCCTCTCAGGTAACACGACGTTTTATGATAGGTTGAGAAATATTTTGTGCGATTCAATTAGTAGATATAGAATGTAATCGAATAACTTGTTATTCTTTTTATGTAATTTTCTATATTTTATAGAAAAGTTGCAAATGAGATATATATATATAAATTGTAAGTTACTTGTAATAATCGTTGATACATAGAAAAACTAACGCAGATTTTATCGTTTCCAGAAAAAACAAATAAACAAACATGTGTGACGAGGAAGTTGCCGCACTCGTTGTTGATAATGGATCTGGTATGTGTAAAGCTGGTTTTGCTGGAGATGATGCACCCCGTGCTGTCTTCCCATCCATTGTCGGCAGACCACGCCACCAGGGTGTCATGGTAGGCATGGGACAGAAAGATTCGTACGTCGGAGATGAGGCTCAATCGAAGAGAGGTATCTTAACATTGAAATACCCGATTGAACACGGAATCGTCACCAACTGGGATGATATGGAAAAGATTTGGCACCACACTTTCTACAACGAACTTCGAGTTGCACCTGAGGAGCACCCTGTTCTCCTGACGGAAGCTCCGTTAAATCCTAAGGCAAATCGCGAAAAGATGACGCAGATCATGTTTGAGACGTTCAATACACCAGCTATGTACGTCGCTATTCAGGCCGTACTGTCTCTATACGCTTCCGGTCGTACTACCGGTATTGTCTTGGATTCCGGCGATGGTGTATCTCACACCGTACCGATCTACGAAGGATATGCTTTACCACATGCTATCCTTCGTCTTGACTTGGCCGGTCGTGATCTTACCGACTACCTCATGAAGATCCTCACCGAGAGAGGATACTCTTTCACCACCACGGCCGAGCGTGAAATCGTACGAGACATCAAGGAGAAACTCTGCTACGTCGCTTTGGACTTTGAGCAAGAAATGGCAACTGCTGCTTCGTCATCGAGCTTGGAAAAGAGCTATGAACTTCCTGACGGTCAGGTGATTACCATTGGTAACGAAAGATTCCGTTGTCCCGAGGCTCTCTTCCAACCGTCGTTCTTGGGTATGGAAGCTTGCGGCATCCATGAGACCACTTACAATTCGATCATGAAGTGCGACGTCGATATTCGTAAGGACCTCTATGCGAACACCGTCCTGTCCGGTGGTACCACCATGTACCCAGGTATTGCTGATAGAATGCAGAAGGAGATCACTGCCTTGGCTCCCTCTACCATGAAGATCAAGATTATCGCACCACCTGAAAGGAAATATTCCGTATGGATTGGTGGATCTATTCTCGCATCGCTATCCACCTTCCAGCAAATGTGGATCTCTAAACAAGAGTACGACGAGTCTGGACCATCCATCGTTCACAGGAAGTGCTTCTAAACGCATTTGATATTCCTTTTCCCATACTATCATTCCCCGAAGTCCCGATATGCGCGGGATCGTAGTGCGGTGAACGGCCCTTCGCGCCCCCGAGCTAATATCTCGAGGTTCACTACACTACCGGCAGCGTGGTGGGTGGCCTCGCGCGATGCAATGGAAGTAAGTTATGACCTTTGCTTGCGTTATTAAAAGGAGAAGAAAGACGTTCGTTTCGATGACGATCGGTTAGTCCGCTCGTTATCCTAAGATGCGAGAGAATCTTTTTCGAGTTCTTCTTCTAATTTTTTTCTCATTTTCCAACTCTCTCTCTCTCTCTCTGTCTCTCGATCACGTCTGACGGGCTCTCTCATCTGTCGTCGTCGAAAGGAACGGCCCTTTTAATAATACGCGGTCACAGTATTATAATTTATTTCTATTGTCTTGTGCAAGACCACGCACGACACAGACGAACACACGTTACGATTACATACGTACTATACGCATACTACAATCACAAACACATACACACACTCTTCACATACATCTTAAAGACTACTTTAGACTTATGGTATTATAAAATAAAACTCTTAAAAACACGATCAACTTGGACTCTTGTGTCTTTTAAGATCAGTTATTATCCAGATCCTTTCAATCGAAACGCATCCCTACGAAAGAAAGAAAAAAAAGAGAACCCTCATCGCCACACCTTGCACTACGACGATGCATAGAGAGAAACTTGTGCGTGCGAAATTTATCACCATGCTTCGGTTTCATGATAATCAATTAATCTCATCGAATCACGCGAATCCTTTTTATACATAATTGTAGCTTTTGTACCGTTCGACGTCGTTGATTGTAACGTAAGATTTGTGGTGAGAAAAGAAAGAAAATCGAGAAATAGGAAAAAGATGATAGAAAAACAAAAAAAAAGGAGAGATGAGAAGAAGAAGAGATAATACTTAACATATAAATTACTCTAAGAATTTAATTAGGTTTATATTTTCAGTCGAATAAAAATTATTTTCAATCAACTTGCACCGTGTTAATCTTCTTCCGCGACGATGCGTTCGTGTCTTGTATAATATAGAGAGAGAAAAGAAATTACTTGAAATAACTACTCTTCGTTATCATGTTTATAATTATTAATTATTAATTAGCGCAGGTATAGTAAGCTTTACGTGTGTTCTCTCTCTTTCAGTAATTTGTTACGCATTGTTACAGTTAAACGTCGATTATCCGGCACGATTAGGTCTGTGTTATCATCACAATAATAATAACAAATAATAATAACAACAACAACAACAACAACCTATGTAACGTCACAAGAAACATCTTAGACATATTTAATGCATGAATACTAATAATAAACGTATGCATTTATATCAACGTTTCATCATTTCTAAACTTTATCGCGAATCCGATCATGTTTTTCATTCGAATCGAGATAATCGACTGTTTCTGTACTTTGAATATAATTTCAGGTTAAAATTTCACTTATTCATTTTTTTTTTTTTTTTTTTTCGAATAATTACAATGTATTCATTTTAAATAATACTGTAATGTAACGCGTTTATTAATTTCTTTTTTATTTTTACTTTCTTTTACATTCTTCATCGGAATGTGTGATAGAACATTTTCAAGTTATTTAATATTTTAATTTCTTTTTTCTTTATTGAACACTGACCTACATTAACGTCGTTCGATTGCGCGCGCGCGCGTCTGTATTTGTTACATTTGTACGGGCGTACTGATTACTCTTATAAAGCCATTTAATCATCCTTCGCTTATTAATAGTCATTACAAGAGACCATGGATCTAAATAATTGTAATAATTCTCTTGATTATATCAAAAAGAGCGGATAAGTATTTACAAATCCCAATAATAGCGACTTTTCAGGTATATATATATACATATATATATATATATACATACACACATATATACGTCTAATGCTTATTTACCTGATATTGATATTTTCTTTAATCATTAATACATCGTTTATAACCTAACAAAAGTTCCGAAAGAACGATATTTCCTTCCTATTTTGATTAAACGTGATTAATGATTTGAAAGGGTCAATCAACACTTGTGCGTTCTTTCAACCCGATCAATAAGAGATTATCATAGAAATAGATCATCGTCTATCCTTTTAATAGGCGTGAATCTGATTCGGCGTATCATATCCGATAGATGGCGTATCGCTGGAAATTGTTGGTAAGCTAGAAAGATATAAAATCTACGTATAGATGGCAGCACTGGATGAACGATAAAAAGCACACATTATTTGGCAGGTATCTCGTCCGAAAAATCGATATGAATCTAATAAGGAGACAAAGAAAAAGAAAAATAAACGATTTATGGTATTTGTTCTGTTATAACAAGTCAAAATGTCATTAGATCTTCGAATCGTTAGAAATTTATTTTTCATTAAAAATTGAATAATCTTTTGTTTTCATAAAGGTTAACAAAGGTTTGAAGGGAAGGTAATGAAGATAATAAAAAATTTGATGCAACTTTGAAAAAAAAGAGGTTATCGTTTAATACTTTGATATTTTCATTGATTCGACATGTCTAAGTCATGATCGGTTTTGGTGAAGTCGCTCTTGTATACCATCATCGTTGGAAAAATACAAAACGATAGTTTAACGTCAATGACACGTATGTGGTTGTAATAAAAAAATCTACTACACGTTCCTCCATATTGCACGCAAGTTCGGTCAAGATGCCAGAACAAAATTCGAGCGACCAATATTCAACGTTGGTAAGCGAATGATTTAGCTTTGACGTTAAGATTTGACGTTACATTTTACATAACCTTTGTTCGTAAACAATAGATTAAAATGTTATCGATTAAATAATAACACGCCGTTACTTTTAGCACCGTACTATATATAAATCTTTATATGATTCATCTTTTCTTCTCAAAATCTAATTAAATTTTTTTTCTCTTTTCCTAGGTTGGTCTGATATATATCTTTAATCTTATCGTGGGAACAGGAGCTTTGACTCTTCCAGCTGTTTTCAGCAAAGCAGGATGGGCTCTTGGTTTCAGTGTAATTTTGATATTAGCTTTTATAAGGTGAATGAGTAAGACATTATTTTATTGAATATAATTCGAAAGGATAATCATTTCTTTGTTATCACAGCTTTATGACGGTTACCTTTGTTATCGAAGTAATGGCATCTGCCAATGCAATAGTTACATGGAGGCAAATTCAACATCGAAAACGTGTTAGTTTTCCTTATAATTTTTCTTTCATTCGGATCGTTTTCTTTGAATGTATTGGGAATTTATATTCTGTCTCATTTTTTTTAGGCAATGCAAACATTGGGTGAATCTTGCCCTTCCAATTCTGATTCAGAAGATACACCATTAGTTACTGCTTATACAGCCAGTCCAGATCGATTGGATACAACTTATCGGTATTACATAATTCATGATAAGATAGAGATGGGACAAATAGCATCAATTTTTTTCAATAAGTTCGGCACCACCTTATTTTATTTGTGTCTTGCTATTTATTTATATGGCGATTTAAGTATTTATGGTGCAGCTGTAGCTAAGTCAATAGCAGATGTTGCTTGTACTTATCAACCAAAGAACTTAACGTGTAACGATACTATACCAGATAATGAAGTTTGTTGGGAAGGTTCTGCTTTGGATCGATTGGATGCATATAGGATGTTTCTTGTATGTTGTCATTTTATAAAGTCATATTAACAAGTTGATATTACTTACCCGTTGTAAATTAACGGAATTCGTTGTTATTATTTACAGACTACTTTTATCTTTATGCTAGGACCTTTCGTATTTTTCAATGTACAAAAGACCAAGTATCTTCAGTTATTAACTTCGGCAATGAGATGGCTCGCATTTACTATCATGATCGTTTATGCAGTAAGAAAACTTGCTATCGACGGCCCAAAAGGCAATCCACCGGTTGCAAATATATTAGGTAAGCATTATTACAAGAGCAAACGAATTGTGCAAAAATGATATTAATCGATGATGTAATAATTTCAGGAATTCCTAGTCTCTTCGGTGCTTGCGTATATTCGTTTATGTGTCATCACTCTTTGCCTGCGTTGGTTGCTCCGATTGCAAATAAATCTACGCTTAATCGGTCTCTTGCATTGGATTACGTATTAATAGCATCTTTTTATCTTTTACTTGCGCTGACCGGGGCGTTCGCTTTCGAGCATCTCGATGATCTTTATACTTTGGATTTCGGGCCACGCGGATCAGGAGATTGTTCTAAAAGCACAAACATCTTTATGCTTATCATCGAATATTTTTTGGCACTTTTTCCAGTATTCACTCTGAGTACAAGCTTCCCCATAATAGCTATTACGCTCAGAAATAATTTACAGTCTTTGTTTTTATACGATGATACGTCTTATAATTTTTGTCTTCGAAAATTGATCTTCCCTATTTTAGCGATACTGCCGCCTTATTTAATCGCTATGAGCACCAAAGATCTCTCTAAATTAGTTGGCATTACAGGATCGTATGCTGGCACTTGCATTCAATATTTAATTCCTACTTTCTTGGTTTATTATGCTAGAAAAAAGACAAATAAAATCATTGGCCTTGGTGTCACTAACAAATTTGCCAGTCCCTTTTCAAGCAATTTCTGGCTTATCTTTGTAACAGTATGGGCAATCGCGTCTATGTTTTTAGTATCAGTTAATTTCATACAAATTTATTTTCAAGCAGCATGGCTAAATCAGTAGCACCTAAATTCTCCATATAGATTGTGCATATAGATCTCTAAGATCAAGATGTATGATAAATTATTAAGATTTTCGAGTATACTGTTCGTGTACGTGAAAAAAGTGAAAACATGTTGTTTCTGTATCATGATATTTCATGGCGTAGGTTCCTGATACAGGAACTGTACTAAAAATTAATGATACATAACTATTAATTTAAGGAAAATATCAGTATATGATGGTGTTGTTAGAGAGGATGGATTATTGTACTAAATCAAAGCAAATAAGAGTTAATTTTGATTAGTTTCAAACTAGTTAAGAAAAAGTTCTGCTTTTCTTAATGCGAGTGAATGAATAGTTTATGGCACAGAGCGGGTTCGCATGTGTTGCAAAAAAATGACAATACTTTGGCACAAGTCAAGATTGACATTGTACAAGCCAAATTGATAAGTGTAAAAATTGAAATTTTTTTCTACAATATATCAATTAACTTTAATCGCTGTAATGTAGCATGTATTTAAATGTTGATGTCTATTCTATGTAAAGAAGTCTTTCAAATAAGTGATAATTAAATGACAAAGATTTATAGTACGGGCGGTATCAAAATATGGATAAAATTTAAAGAGAAAGTAATTATTAAATTTGTTTAACATTCAGAGATTCTATTATAACTCATTGTAGTCTTTATTTATGTCTCTTTCAATATATACATTTCACTTTTGCAAATTTGTATCAGATGTTTCACTGATTATAACAGTGTTAAAGGCCAAGAGTGAGCAAGTAAATGGAGTTAATCGTTAATGTATTATAATTTAGTTATACAATGGTATATTATTATATATAAGTCTTAAGATAATAGTACAGAAATATTTTTATATAAGTGTAAAACTGCCAAAAAAAGTACAGATAGTATGTTTGAAATACTTTGTACCTGTACAAATGTAGCGTACAATAAACAAAAAATGCATATATATTTTCGAAAAAGCAATGCAAACGAAAATAAATATATAATTGATTGTACAAGTTTATTTAGATTTATTTATATGCATATATACATATATCACTATCTTATATATTTATATTATTTTATAGTTCGTATTATAATAGACTCGAGTGTGACAGACTTTTAACACAGATAGAATTCTCTTTAAAATTCCAACAACACAAGGTAGCACAGTTAAAGCACGTAACCGTTCAATTCAGAAATCTTATAAATTGGTTTTAATTGCATTGAAAACATATAGAATAACCAAAGTGCAAGATTTCTGCGAACGGCCGAACATTCGCGCACATTTATCACAATGTAACATTTTACAAAAACGCACAATATTTTACAATCACACAGGACAGAAAAAAGATATATATACGTCATATTGAGATAATATAAAATATTACGAATAAATATGTATAGATAATTCACAGCCTGTGAGGCATGAACAGATTTCTTATATAACACGAGAACGCAGATATTGAATTAAAAAAAAAAAAAAAAAAAGGAATATAAAACACACTAAATATATAACTTATATAAATAGCATAATACTTGTAAACGATGGCAAGTGGGTAAAAATTACCTAAATATATATAAAATATTTATATCATGACACGATAAAAGAATTTTAAAATGGATACGTTATATATAAGAGATATTTTTTTTTTTGTTAATCTACAAAGATGCCTTTGATTTCTCTCGTTGATTTTGTTCTGTACACTCGAAAGTTTCTCGTTCGTGTCCTTTAAAAATCGATTAATCGACGTATTAATCTCGTCGTAAAATGAACTTTATATCACCTAACAGTTTGTTCTAATTAATTCTGAACTTTAAGACTAGGATGATTGTATTTTCCTCATCCTTTTCGATCATCAGTCTTCGATTGTACTAAAGGTATGTGTGTGTGCAGAATTTCTAAATATTTCGTGAATTTTCTCTAATCGCGATAACTATTTATCATTGCACGCAAAGATAGATATTTACATATATCGTAGATATTCTTTTATATCGACGAACAATATCATTTACGGTGTCTAATTGTATCATTCGCGGCAATATATATATGTATTATCTGTTGTATAAACAGAATGTGTTTCGTAACATGTAGGATCCATTTCATCACTAGACAGAAGACAGTAAATAATGAATATAAACATATGTTTCATTCGTATAGATAAAACAATTACCGTAGCAAAACTTTCCAACCATCGTGTGTCCGCTGTTCTTTACTATTGTTATCTTTATTCTTCAAATGACCACCTTGGAAACAAAATGAAATGAACCATATGTTTAAACAAACTTTTTTCATTGTTTAGCATTTCCTGTCTATCAATGAAGTGGATTCTCCACAAGTTACGAAACATTCTGTACATAGATTCAAAATATGAACGCTGTCTAAAAAGCTGTATATCATTTTCTATATCACTACCAAATTTGTTCATTTTTATTTGAAACGTTGGCTGCTCTTATCAAAAATCGTATTTTTGTTACAGATATGTGTATTTTTCAGGTTTGACTAAATTGATATTCGATATAACTCATTGGATACATATTATCTGGACCATCATCTTATACCGAAATTGAATATGAATTAATGCGAATGATATTGAAAATATTTAGAGGCAGACTTAATTTTGTACCTACAAACCGGAGACGTGTTCGGTTCTTTCTTTTTTTTTTGTTTTTACTTTCATTAAATCCAGTTATGAGTAAATTTGCATGTAACGTTATATGTAATCGTTAATATAATAAATTAGGTCGTTAGTCGTAATTATCCAAATAAGGGCATGGTGCATCTTCGTGACCTATACATTCAATTACCGGATCATGACTGCTATCCCACATTCCTGGACCACATTGGCGACAAAGTCCAGCAAGTGTACAAGGTAAGCGAACAAGCTGACGAAAATTATGAAGAAGACCACGTGCTTTTCTTAATATCAAATTTCCATCCATATACATGGCAAGTGAACTAAAATGCAATAGCATTTCGTCGGTTCTAAGATCTTGCGCTATTACGTCGTCGGCGTAAACGCACATTATGGCTAAACAAAGGAACAAATGAAAGTGATCCGTTAAATAGTTGACCCAACAAGCTTCCCACATGATGAGAGCAACTTCGGTTGGAAATTCACGTTTTAAACACCTGTTGTCGAAGAGAAAAAAAGTGTCACTTTACAGATAATCGTTCTGCTGAGTCATCACTTCTATCTCTTTTGTTTTTAATTGTACTTACAAGAGGATCCATCGATGACAAAATAATAATTCTAAGGCATCTGTATGTTTTTGTAGATGAATATAGAAATCTGGCACCATAATCCTAATTAATTCTCTGAGATAGCACAAATTTCTATCCATATCTACATCGGTAGGCGTACATACTGCTACCGATCTTTGCATCAATCCAGCAAAACACCAGAAGGCATCGATTTCTGAATTGAGTTCTGCCAATAATGGAGCCAATAAATCAGACATACCTTGAGTGTATCCCAATCGGGGATTATAAACCGCGTAATTTAATAAGATATTTCTGGAAATAAGATATTGCTCGTTTAAAAATATCTTTTTATTATTGATAATAATAATTACGACGATCAGTGATGTTCTTACTTCATAACTTCGATATTTGGATTATCCTCTCCAGCGTAATATGGATTTCCTCTATCTGTTCGTACGACATCCTTTTCCACTATACAAACTACATTTCGCCAAAAACGTTCTCCCTGCTCGGGATTCATGTTCAGTCTACGTTTTTGAATTTCCTCGTATTCTTGTCTCCTAAGAGCATCAATTTGTTCTCTGTCTTCATAAGCACTTTGATAAGAATAACAATGTAAAAGGAAAGGCCAAACAATTTTTCTTAAAGCTGGTTCCAACCCTCCAAAAAAGATTCCTTTACGGAGAGCCAAATCATCTTCCACCTGTCCCTTTTCATTTAATAAGTCTTTCCATGCTAAAGACGTAATCATTGGAACTTGTCCTTCTTCAGGATGCAGTTCATCGCGGCTCACCTCAGGTCGGCAAACCATAAAATGCCTACATTATAAATGTAATCAGATGACAATGATTAAAAGAATATATATAATCATATAGTAATATTACAACATACCTATAAGGTAGAGTTTCCTCTGTATCAGCATCCAATCTAGGATAAAGTAATTGATGCCATTGGTGTAAAGTAGCAGCTAGACGATCCAATCCACCATGATGAAAGTGTAAAATCTTGTATTGACTCTCTCTGCTAGCGACTACCAATTGTCCACACGTACAAGCTGGATTTGCAAAGAATAACCTCAAGGATCGCATTTCACTAAGATCCACGGAAAATCTTCTACATCTGTGAGCTCTTCTCAATGTAACAGGAGAGGCAGTTGCACTTTCAGGAAAAGTAAGATTATGTTGTAGTGCCAAAAGTTCGGGCGATCTCATCCACGATGGTATTTCTTCAGCTGAAAAAAGAAGATATGAAAATAGGTAATAAAAAATAGTTCAATAATTGCTCGATCTAATTACTTACCATCTGCGTGCGTAGATATAGAGAGACTACAAGTAGAACTCAGTGACATACTACGACTCTTGATGCTCACATTGTCGTAACATAAATGTATTCGATCGTCTTCTACATTTTTATAATCATTGTCAACAATATTCTTACATTTTTCTGCTTCTTCCATTGATTCTGAACGAAAACGATTGACCCCTTGATCCCTCTCCTTTCTAATGATTCCTGAAGCATCACAGATATTTTCTTTTTCCTCCCCATTGACTAAGTTTCTATATCGATTACTTTTTTCGTTTCTCTGAAGCTCACCAATATCCTTAGAAGAGTCTTCTTCCTCGCAAATACGTATTCCAGTAGAAAATCCTCCAGAACAAACGCGTTCGCAATCGCCACACCTAATAGGTTCTTTAGCTTCCAGACAAACGTCGACTCTCTCCTCCAAAGATTCCTTCTCGCAGCTGCTCTCATAACGTTTCTCTCCCAATTCTGAAATCTTTGTATGACATGGCTCGCTAGTTTCGGTATCACGAGACGTCACAATGCTTTCCAGCTTTCTTACATTTAGACTCTCCAAAGTAGTTGGATGTTTACGTAAGGTGCTATTAGGTATCCAACTAAGATGCAAAGTTGGCACGTCAGAATTCTTATTAAACTTACAGGTTATGGTCATGTATCCAGGATGATGCACCACGTCAGAATTCTGACGCGTCAAAGTTGGGGGATGCACGCAGACATTGTTCTTACAAAACAATGCCTCGCCATCCTGATAGATCGTACGACGTTCATCCTGGCTGCCGTCGCCGAGGATGTAACTGCTCGCTTTCCTGAGAATACTCGGAAGCGGCATCTTCGTCGGCTAACGAATCTCCCCCGTTTCGGCGCATGGACTCCTTTCGCTCTTTTTTAGATGTCTCACCTTTCCTTTATTTTCTTCTCTTCCCTTGTCTAACTCGTCTTATTTTTCTTTCACGAATCTATCACAAATAACTTGTTTGAGATGTGCACGAATATGGCACAAAAAAACGATCTTCTCATCCACTATACGGAAGAGACACATTTCAATTTTTTTTCCTTGCACCCTTAATTATTATTTTCTTCGCGAAAGTTCTTCCCAAGATTCGTTCGAAGAAAAGTCCGTAGAATTGTCGTAAGATCGGTTTTAATCGACGACGAATCCTTTCTCTAATGGAAAATCTCGTTAACTTCTGAAAAATATGAAGACAAAAAATAAGAAAGACGTTTAAAATAAGACTTCGAAGCGTCTCGATGCAATAAACCAAACTAAACACAAAGGTGGCGAGTTTCAGTTCAGTTCGCGCCATGCGCGGTGAGAACTAGGAAGAACCGCGAGGTATCCGTGATTTCTAAATAGGACACTTTTCCGGCACGATAAAAAGCTTGACATACGTTGACCTCGATTCATTATGCAACATTCTAACTTCCGTCTCTTAAATCAATTGCTACGCTTATCAAATATTAAATACCTGAAACATCATACTTCAACATCAAATATTCATCTTTAATTTATTTCAAATTTTAAAGAGAGATGATGTAATATTTCGAGTAATCGAAATTCGAATGGTGCATCTTTTTCTCGTACGACGATTGTACATTGATCGATTAATTCAGTCAATTGCGATTATCGAACGGATATCGTCTCGTTTAAACATTTGCTTTCATAGGATTTATGAATTTTCTACACTGCGTAGTTTAATAGAGAAAAAAAGAGTGTATTTTCGATCGAATTTACGTCATCAGCGTAAAAATTAAAAAAAAATATTTCGGCTAATAATTAAATCATATTGATATATTTTATAATTATTAGTCGTATTGTATGATCGAGAAATTTAACTTTTATTTATTTGGTCAGTATTTTTATTAATTAACGATACGTATTTTATCAAATAGAAATAATCAGTATATATATGAATATCTTATTTAGTATAAATAAATAAATGTCAGGGTTGCGTCACATATATTACGTATTGATATTTTATTATATATATATTCCTCGTTTACTTAAAATATTGACCCAGTAAATAGCGATCACGGAACTTTAAATGAATTGCAGTAAAATGGACTTATTGTGTGTCAGAAAAGAAAACATTTTTTCTTTGCTATTAGATAAATAGAAATGTCTGTTATGCGTATAAATTATAAATAATATCAATCGTTTCTATGCGTCTACTAGAGATATCTTCGACGTTGTTCGTTAAGAGAAAAGTTTAGAGATGCATGATATTTCAGATACATGGAGGGCAGTAAAATATCTACGAGGTGTTCGTGAAGTTAGTATTAATTTTACTTTTCGTCAGATCGTTTATTTTTCTTAAAAATTTTTCTTTGTTTGACTTCAATCAATATGTACAAAATTATATATAAAATCTAATAGAATATAGTGCAACGAACATAATCATTTTTCCTTAATAACAAACGAAGAAGTGATGAAAAAAAGAGATAAAAATTCAGATGTATAATCACGTTTTCGTAAATCGTTTCTTTAACGATATTTTAATGAAAAAAATACTTGCGAAATCGTTTACTGGTGGAACCGCATTCACATTATAAGTAATTATCAGATATATATACCTGGTCCTTTTGATAAAGTAGTTTAGAAAAAGCGAAGGTATGCGAAGGTTCACTTGGATCTTATGAAATTGAAACACGTTCCTCATCGAGGAACGTTCAATCGCAAGCGACGAATTATGTATATCCAGATCAAAGGTCGATAATAATTACAAAGAACGCATTCAATAATACACAGAATATTCTTGTATAGAAAAGTCACGGGTTACGTTACGTAGAAGACACCATGTATATATCAACGACGTAAATTCGCTCGTAAAAACACCGACGCTAACGTCATATATATACAGAGAATGATTTTGTTCGGTACACAGAGAGAGAGAGAGAGAGAGAGAGAGAGAGAGAGAGAGAGAGAGAGAGAGAGAGAGAGAGAGAGAGAGAGAGAGAGAGAGAGAGAGAGAGAGAGAGAGGGAGAGAGAGAGAGGAAACGATCACTGTCGATTGTCGATAAGTTACAAACATAGCACAGTCATACGTACTCCGTTACTTGTTCATGAAATTTAGGCAGCGTCGCGACGCCTTAGCTGCTCTTCCAAGAACAAGCAGAGAAGCATCGACTTGATCTCGTAAAGACGCCGTTGCAACGGAATGTAAAACGTGTTTTGCCACATGCAAAGCGTCGCGCTGCTTCTCTCTTATCCAGGATCAATATTTCCATCTGATCGCGAAACCTGCGTGTTTTGCCCTACTACCCAAGCTACCGACATACCGTTCTCGTTGCACCTCCACTTGCTCTTTTTATTGATTTTCGAGCTTTACCCACTCGTACGTTTCGCCTCCTCTTCCTTCCTCCACTCTTCTAAACCACCGTCTTGTTTAGCTTCGATTTCCCAAGAGTGTCTCTCTTTCGTGTGCATAAATTTTTGTCCCATGTTCAAAGACTTCGCTTCGCTCGATTTCGCTAACCTATCGTTTTTATATTGAACACAACTCAATGGTTACATTAAATTATCGAGTAACGAACGCTAGTATAAGTATTTAATAGGAATAAATAAATAATATTATTGCATTCATTATTGTTGATTAATAAATAGAAAAAGATTAAAACTTATTAACTGGATAGGTTTTTAACAGTATAGGTATTTAATAGGAATAAATAAATAATATTATTGCATTCATTATTGTTGATTAATAAATAGAAAAAGATTAAAACTTATTAACTGAATAGGTTTCCTATACAGCTTCAATGATACTTTTTACACGGGTTACAGTATCTAACTGTATTTTAATGTGCTTCATAATTAAATATTATTTTATAGTCTTTATTAAGAACTAATCCAGATTTAGGTCCACGTTTTAAATACGATATTGTAGAGTACGCTGAAAAATGAAAGTCTTCTTGCAGGTAGCCATTTATCAGTAAATGTCCTATTATAGCTTCTCCTGTTTCCCTAGAAAATGTTGGAGTAGGCACTTTGGCAACTCTTAATAATGATGCTCCTTTACCAAACCAGGCATCTATTAACTTTAATGCCGTTAATCTCGTCTCGTTTTGGATGGCTTTAGTAATAATTTCATACAAATGTCTACAATATGGTGCTATGTTGAATTCCTTCTTTTCCTTGGGTTTTCGACAATGGTCACACATTTGAGCACAATCCTTAGTTTCCCAATTTTCTTCAAAGTGTTTAGCAATTAGACTACGTCTACAAGAGTTTTGATCCAAACAATATTCTAACATTTTATACAAATTTTGCAAGCCAACTTTATCTTGAAATACCATAGTACTTAATCTGAACACATCAGGTAATCTATACAAGACAATACATGCTGATTTTTTACCATCTCTACCAGCTCTTCCACTTTCTTGATAAAAATTTTCCATAGATTTAGAAATACAATGATGTATGACAAAACGAACATCTGGTTTATCTATACCCAATCCAAAAGCAATTGTAGCTACTACAGCTTGGTATTTACCAGAGATCCATTTAGCATATACGTCAGATCTATAATCTGCCTCTAACATTGCGTGGTAACATCCCACTTTTAATTGTAAACTACGTAAATCCGTTGTTAATTGTTCTGCATCTTTAATAGTAGTTGTGTAAATTATACCAGATTTGTCTTTGAATCTATTTTTTAATAAATTTTCTATCATTGCTAGACAGGTATCCTTATCTGCTGGTTTACGGCGTACTTCATAAAATAAATTTGGTCTGTTGAATGGAGCTCTCAAAACTAGGCAACCTTGAATATCTAACATTTTCTGTACATCCAAAATAATTTTAGCAGGTGCTGTTGCGGTAAGACCAAGAACTGGTATACCTGGAAACATAGATTTTAAAATTCCAAGAAACTTATAATCTGGTCTAAAATCGTGTCCCCATTGACTGCAACAGTGCACTTCGTCTATTGCAAAACGATCTAATTTTTTCAATTCATATGCTTTTTGTAACTTGCTCATAAAACGATTTGATTTTGCCATATATTCTGGTGTGACATAAATTAATTTGAGATCAGATTTTTTATCTATTAGGGAATTCATTATTGTTTTAACGTTTTCTTTATTTGCCTTTGCATGTAACATTAAGGCTTTCACGTTAAGTTTGTGCAGTCCATGTAACTGATCTTCCATTAATGACAATAAAGGAGAAACTACTATAGTAATGCCTTTACTAATTACAGCTGGCAATTGATAACATAAACTTTTGCCACCACCTGTAGGCATAATTAAAATAACATCTTCATTAGATAAAACTGCATTCATAGTTGGTAATTGTAATGGTCGCATAATTTGTATCTTGAAAACATCTTGTAATGCTTTCTTTAGATTTTTGGACCAACTGAAGTCTTCACCATCCCAATTTTTCTTTGATACAGACAAACTTTTTTTCAATAAAGCATCGTCACGTAATTTTTCTTTACGTTGGATTAACACATTTTTACGATCTTCAAGTTTCTGCAATTCAGTTTCTATTTGCCGTAATTCGTAATCAATAGCAGCTATTTCATCTTCTTCAGTAACTGCAAAATAAACGAATAAGTAATGAGATATTAATAATAAGGCAGATAAAATCATAAGAAAATTTCTTTTGTCATCTCTTTCTTATCTTTTATATTGTTAATAGTATTTACAAAAATAATAAAAAATAAACAAACAAACAAACAAAATAAAAGAACGCACCTTCGTTATGATCGTCATTTATGATTATATCTTTCGAACTACATTCAGACATCATAAATAATTTTATTTATCTACTACAGTTTATTAGTGATGTTATAAAAAGTAGATAAAATTATCGACGAAAAATTTTACGTACATACATGCCACGCGCGCGTGGACGCAACGCGTCCATATATTTCGTATTATTTTAAGAGCAACCTAACCTAAGAGACGAATAGTGCCGGTATTGTATACACCCTTTGTCTGCTGTGATCAGCTGATTTTTAGTAATACATTCTTATCAGGCAAGTAACCTTATAGCTACGTCGAACTCTTTGCTTTAAATTAATTGCACTTATGTTAATCGAGCCTTGGTGCATTAGTTTGTAAACGATCGAGAAATTGAGTTTTAGAAGAAAAAAAAAAAAAAAAAAAAAAAAAAAAAAGAAAGAAAAGAAATGTTATTTAATGCGGCACTTCGTGCGTGCCCTACTTGGCTCGAAAATCAACTCGTTTCAGTGTACTTCAGGGGTATTGCGTTTTTAATATAAACATATTGTAACATTTTACCACTTTGACTGCTTGTCAAATAACTTCGTTTCTTATCAAAGTAAAGACTTAAATATTAAGTAAAATTGCATGTCATCGTATGTCTCGCTTTAATAATTTTATTACGTCTGTAGCGATAAATCGAAGTGCATTTTCTCTCCAGTTTTATTAATTTGCTAATATCCATAGGTTTTTGATAGTTTATTTTATATGTCATTATAGTATAATAATAGTTTTCTTTGTTTATATTTACATTGATATCTATCAACAGTGATTTGGGCCAAATATATATATGCTGCATGTAATGTGTAATAAATTTGGAGTATTGAAGAATATTATAGTTATGCTTGGTATTTTCTAATAAATAATTATTAATTTTAATAAAACACTAAAAGAGAGTATAACAAATATTTTTATATTATTAGCACGAAGTATTGCTACAAATGGTTTTCATGGTTTACATAGTACTGCAGTGTTAATAGAACAACCAGATATGAAGGTCCAAATATTACCTGCACTTCAAGATAACTATATGTATCTTGTATGTATATTATTTTTCTTTATTAATGAGAGTTGGATATTAATAACCTTTTACTTAAGTTAAGATTTATAATTTTGAAAGATTATCGATGAGAAATCAAAAGATGCTGCCATAGTAGATCCTGTTGATCCAGATTTAGTTGCTTCTGCGGTTAAAGATAATAATGTCAATCTTAAAAAGATTTTAACAACTCATCATCATTGGGATCATGCTGGAGGCAATGAGAAAATGGTTAAAAAATTTGAAAATTTACAAGTATATGGTGGAGATGATAGAGTAGGAGCTCTCAATTGCAAAGTACAACATAATGATACTTTTAATATTGGAAATTTAAATGTTCGTTGTCTTGCAACACCATGTCATACAACTGGACATATTTGTTATTACATAACAGGAGAGGGAGATACTCCAGCAGTATTCACTGGTAAAATATTTTAAATAGAATGTATGTAGTTTCATATAAATATACTGATGACAAAATTTATGATTAGGTGATACATTATTCGTGGGTGGTTGTGGTAGATTTTTTGAAGGAACTGCTGATCAGATGTATAAAGCACTTATTGACATTCTGGGTAAATTACCAGATGAGACGGTAAGATGACTATTATTATCTCATTAAGTAAAATATAAAATATAATACAATGATAATGGATATATATATGTGTGTGTTATAGAAAGTATATTGTGGACATGAATATACTGGTACTAATTTGAAATTTGGTATCCTCGTTGAACCAAACAATGAAGCTATTCGTCAAAAGATGGAATGGGCTCATTTACAGCGTGAAAAGAATTGCCCAACTATACCTAGCACAATAGAAAATGAGAAACTAACAAATCCATTTATGCGTGTGCATGAACAATCTGTGATGGAACATGCTAAAGAAAATGATCCTATAAAAACAATGGCATATCTGCGAAGGAAGAAGGATAATTTTAAGGCGTAATATGCTTCCTAAAATATTGTTTTCTTGTTTTCAATAATTTTTCATAGGTTTATATATGTGGATTACTACTTCCTAAAAAAAAAGGGCAGAAAAAGGGTTTGTGTTTTTATACATAATATTATATTCGAATATGCTGTACAATTACATATAGTCATAGATACAAACGCACAATTACAGATAATATATATACAGTGGAAATTTATTAAAGTAAACACTACGTTGTATTTAAAGACATTTGACTTGGTGCATCTTCTGTTTTTTTATTGTAAATTTGCATTTCTGCAACATACTTTTCCTTAGAGCGCTCATACATGTCGTAATATACCTAGAAAAATAATAATATAATAACATCATAAAAATTATAAAGAAAAAGGGAATGAAAAGAAAATAGGAATACCTTTTTATCTTCAGAGCTAAGCGACTTCCATGTAGTTGCTAATTGTCTAGTTAATTCTTGTTTGCTTGGTTCTGGTTCACCAGCCAGCCTTTCCATTACACGAGGCCTTTGTTCTTGACAAAATTGAAAGAAAGGATTTGCGGGTCGTTTAGGTGCATTAGGATCTGCTTTTGCACCTTTTCTTTTGGTTCCTTTTTTTGGTTTATCTTCCTTAGAATTATTTGGCGTAGCTTTTGATCCTTTCTCTTGTTTCAAAGTTGCTTGGAATACACTGTTTTCCTCTAGAACACCCATAGGAGCTTCACGCCAACGATCTCCATGCTGATCCAGTCGATCAATTAAAAATCTGTATAGGGTAAAACATATATATATATATATAAACACATACTTTTACAAAGAAGACTGTATAATCATACAGCTTAACCTATAACACTAACTTTTTTTCCTTTCTCGTCCGTTTAAGCAGTTTCCTTATTCTTTGAATACGAAAGACTAATCTCTCATTTTCCTGGAATTTATAAAATATATAATGAGTTGAAGATATTTCATGTAAACACAACAAAAACACAGCACATTATAACAACATATTAACCTGTTGCAAGATCTCACACCTATCCAGTAACAGTTGATATTTTCTTTTATAAACATCAAATTCTTCAGGCTCTGCGTCGTATTCGGACTCGTCTGACATTATAAATGTACTTTACAACAAGGTATAAATTATGTTTTTTCTACATTTTAACCACACCATCGATAACTCTTTAGCGCGTTTAATTTACACAATAGATTTGTAAACTTAGAGATGACGCCACTGAAGTAGCGTCTCTGACGAGTCGGTAATTCCTGTTATATCGACGTGTCTTCAAGATGGCATCATTGATGGCATAAATACGTAAGAACGAGGAAGCATCGATTAGTTACATAGGATAATTTTAAATTTTATTTAAATTATTTCTCATATATTTGATAAAAGTAAAATTTATTCACATCGATAACATTAGTAATACAATTATCTATTCGAAATATTAGTAATCGGACGGATTAAAAAAAAGATGTTACTACACATTTTTCAATCTTATTTTTTTCCTCACGATTGGTTGTAAGAAAAAAAAAAAAGAATAAATAATATATCGAAGAGTTGATAACAGAAGATACTCGTGCTGTCGAATAAAGTAAAAGAGGTAATCTTACTTCTGTTTGAAATCGTTATCTTTACTAGAATCATAGGTTTTACTCGATCGATAACATTCTATAATATTATCAGTTACAAGCTATGATTAAATGCTATGAAAAATTTTCTCGTTAATTAAAGTCATGAAAAAGTAATCGCATGTTATAAAACTGGGTAGTTTCCCGCTTCGGAATGAAAATACCACGTGATGTCAATTTAAATGAAATCAGGAATCAGCATCAAATGCTTCCAATTATTTTTCTCCACAGCTTCGAAGAAAAAAAAAGTCGGAGGAATTGACGTTTTTCTAAAGGAGAATAAAAAAATATTCGATAAAGATACAAAAGGATAGAGTAGGTTTATGAGCGTTAATCATATCGTTCTTATGCTTTGCGAGTCGACTAATCATAGCATTTTAGTTAAAAGAAGGGTTGGCTTGATGCGCATGCGCTTGTGAAAGCGAACTCACCCTCGCTCAGTGAGAGTGGGGAAAGCAAGAGCGTAGAGAAAAGAGATAGAGTACGTAGATGGAAGGAGTGAGAGAGAATGACTAAAAGAGAGAGAGAGAGAGAGAGAGAGAGAGAGAGAGAGAGAGTGAGAAAGAGGAGAGAGTAATAGAAGGAGATAGAAGAAGAGAGGGAGAACGTGCGAGAAGGGGAAGACGGGAGCAACGGCGAAGAAAACGCATATCAGCGTCGCGTTCGGTGTGGCCTCGACGCCTTTCGTCTCGTCTCACGTTTTCTCTCCCTTCGCTTTCGGTATTCTTAAGCGTTATTTTCCTCCCTCTCTTTAACCCTCTCGTTCATTCCAATCTCTTGTCTCTCAGAAACGTCTTCGTTTTTCCGCTCGTTCATCTTCGTCTATTTCCGTCCGTTCGTCCGTTGGTCTATTGAAGACAGTAAGATATATAGATAGGGCGAGAGAGGGAGAGAGAGAAAGGGAGAGAGAAAGAGAGAGATAGACAGATAGAGAAAGAGAGAAAAAAGAGAGGACCAATCGCTACGTTTCTCGAAAACATACCCTTTGTTTATCGGTGTCTGTAGTTCACCCTCTTGTCCGTCGTTCATTTTCGGGTGTCGTCGCCTTCTTTCGCTTGTGTCTCCTTTGTATTTCTTCGTTTTTTTTCCACTGTTCATAACTCCTCGTTCCCGCGCCCGTGTACGATGCAGTGTGTCGCAGTTTTTTAGCATTCGCTTTGGAGCACCAAAGACGACCTTGGGTAAGTAAAAGTTGTATGTGTCGTGCATATGTATATATATAGCGTAAGTGAGTAGCATAAGTGCATGTTGTGATTGTGTGCACGTGTATTTACATACATCATTTGTATCGGGTGTATGCACTCTGCGGAAATGTAGAGGTTAAAAATACTTGTCGTTGGATGGAGAGGGAGAGAGAGAGAGAGAGAGAGAGAGAGAGAGAGAGAGAGAGAGAGAGAGAATGCTTGCTCGAGAGTAGGTCTCTATTGCTTGAATATTTGAATATCCGGATATTTGTTTAACTCTCGCTCAAAGAATGCCGGGTCATTCTAATCCAACTGTTGCAACGATCGTTTTATTGTAATAGATATATTATTACTTCTTTGACATAAACAATGGATGCATGGGACTTAGCTGTAGCGAGGATTGAGAGAATACTTCGGAAAAGATATCTACAACAGTGCAAATTATTGTAACGGGTAAGAAGTGGGTCAAAATGATCCGACATTCGTACCCGAATACCCAGACTTGCAATTGAGTATCCGTAAGGGCCAAGGACACGTGTGTATGTGTGTGTGTGAGTGGTGTAAAGGACAAACAGATTACACATTCGAAGCAGAAATTCGTGTGTGATTGTTATATATTTATGCAGATATGTATGCATTTATGGGAAAGAAGATGAAACAGATAAACATGTTTACCGTTTTTTGTTTCTCACAAGATCGACGATTAACGATTATTGATGATAAGAATTAAGCATTCTCTTAATGACCGACCAACATCAGGAAGCCAGATGTTTTATGACATCTATTGATGAGAGAGTTATTAATATCATCTTACGATGTATATTTTTAGAATCTATTTACCGCAACCTTTGGCTAAATTATTCATTCTTCATAATTAACAATGCTGTGTTTCTTCTAATACTTTACGCAATGACGTATTGTCATAAAGCATTTAATCGTCAAGAGCTCTTTTTCACCTGCCAGGCCAATGTTATCAGGGGCGCTATTTTCCTCCCAGTTCGTCGTAAAGATATTTACGATAATTTTTTAAAAACAATCTTGTTCAAGACGTAATCTGTTTCATTTAAAAAATATATGATATAATAATATGATATAAACAAATAACGTATCCTAGACATTTTTATATGTTAAGGATATAATCAGAATTCAAATAAAGAGATCTTCATATTTGAGTCAGCACGATAAAAGATTCGAAACCTGTTATTTAAATATTCGAATTGAAGCTCGGATTCGAGTTATATCGAGTAATTTGAGTATTTGGATGTTCGGATAATAAGAGCACTTATTTTTTCTTGCTCTTTTTATTTTTTTTCTCCCTATGGTTTCACATAGATACACGCGTCGTAGCGACGCTTTTTGTCGACAAAAGGGGAGGCAGAGAGAGAGAGAGAGAGAGAGAGAGAGAGAGAGAGAGAGAGAGAAAGAGGCAAGAAGAAGAGGAGAAGGTCGAGGAAGAAAGGGAAGAAGCTATGCGGATCGTGTAGAAAGGAAAGCTTTTCTCCTTCGACGAAGAGGGAAGCCTCTCGCGGATCAATAGCGGCCGTTGCGGTCGACACGATCAGCTGATTGGCCTACTGCTAATTCTGTTTACAAGTACTTGCCGGTGCGTGTATGGATGATGCGTTCTGTGCCAGAGTAAATGCAGCAGGATGGAACGCGGAACACGGAACGAGAAAACGAAAACGAACGAGATCGGCCGATCTCACGAGGCGCGCTTTTTGTTCGTTCGTTCGATCAATCGAATTAAAAATTGAATAAAAAGTAGTCTCACGAACATCATCTTTCTATTCGTGAATTTTAAATATTCTTAATCGTTTTAAAATCGTACATAAGAGAGGCTTTTTTTTTTTATAAACTTTTATCATTTAGAAAACTCGATAGAAAATCGATGAAGCTTTACAAACAGGCTTTCGAATAAATACGGATTATTCGTTCGGTCAGGGTACTTCCCTCATTTTTATAGTTTCTCGTTTTATTTTTTTGTGATCGAGTATTATCAATTTGAATTTTAAATTTATAGCGATTCGTGTTTTCATTATCTTTGTTCGGCCTTTAATAGTCGAACGATTAAAGTAGATGAAAGGGGAAGGGAAAGAGAGAGGTAGAGAGAGAAAGAAAGAGAAGCTTTCCATGGATCAATAGCGTTCATTGCGGTTATGGCAACGAAATCAGCTGATCAGACTTCATTAATTTGACTTATGAATTCGCTACGTGTATAACATGTGAAAAATGAGAATATATATCGCAAGGGTGGCCAGATTTAACAGTTTTGAGAGCCATTATTCGCATATTTGGAAAAATCAAAAATAGACAAAGGTTATATTTGATCTGAAAGAAATTTGAAGCATTGTTTTTTTCTAATGTTTCAAATATTAATTTCCAATTGTTAGAATAATTATTATTTCTTAAATTTTTAAATTTTAGTTTTACATTTTTTTTTTATCTAGTTAAAAAAAATGTATAAAAAGATAATAGCATTATTTTTTAAACAAAAAGAAATTCTTTACATACAACAACAATTTATAAGACTTTCTTGTATTGAAAAATTGATCATTGAACAAGGAGTCGCAGAGTTGTTATATGTATTATATCGGCACGATAAATCACGTGAATTGGTCACGTGAATATAGATGAATACGTCGATCGAGTAACACTTAATTGTTTATATTGTATCAGTTTATAGCGATCATTATTCGTATTACTTATATCATTATGATCGGATATTGTATTATACAATACATTTTTGATCGACGATCTGTTACTATTTTAATCAATGCAACAAAAGTCTTTTCGTTATGGTCTTATTAAAAATTAATTAATAATTAGAATAAATATACGATTAGTTGAGAGTAAAAAACTCACGAGATCGTAGACGTAATAATATCGTCGTTCACGCAAAAGAAAAGAGAGCTTGCAGCGTTTTTATTCTCATCGATCGCGACCCGTGGAAACTATGTAGGATGAATACAAATGTGAGAATCCTGTTGAATATTCCTCTACCGAAAATATTGCTTCGAGTTTTTCTAAAAGAAGCTTTCGGAACAACCAACGAAGATTATTTATTGTTAAGAATTTTTCTTGACTTCCTTTTCTTTCTTTTTCCTTTTTTTTTTTCATCCTCCACTTGTATAATCGTATTTCTTCGTTCGACCTTAATTTTAAAATTAGAGATTTCATCGGATGTATGCAAACGAGAAG
This sequence comes from Vespula vulgaris, assembly GCF_905475345.1. Lineage (NCBI taxonomy): Eukaryota > Metazoa > Arthropoda > Insecta > Hymenoptera > Vespidae > Vespula > Vespula vulgaris. The sequence continues at coordinate 5,491,256 of NC_066588.1, forward strand.
AATATCGGTCGTTCATTGGTTTTTCTTATCACGAATCCGATTACGTCGCTAGGATACATATTAATCGTAGAAGACTATATATATATATATATATATATATATATATATATATATATATATCATATATGTATATATCATATATGTGTATATATATATATATATACATATACATATATATATATATACACATACATATATCGTCCGACAAGAATGGCCGATAAGGCGTTATTTTCGCGTTCGAGGTTGAATATATTCCAATTTGATGTATATAGTTATTGCCATTAGATTTTTATAAAATAGAAAACCTAAGCAGATTTCAAAGAATTGCTGGTAATAACGATCATAAATAATTCAATGTCTTTTTTTTCTTTTTTTCCGAGGAAAATAGATTATTTAATGACTTCTTATTAATAATGATTGATTATGAATAGCGTGTACATAATTTCGTAGAATAATTTTGCGTTGACATAAAAATGAAAAAAAAAAAAAAAACAAATTAGAACGACTTAGGAATGTCTAAAAAAGTTACGTAAGTTACTTATTACTCAACATACACATTTATGTATATATACGTATCAATATATAATTGTATATGCGCATACATATTGTTTATATCAGAAAAAAATAACTAATATATATTATACATTTATACTAATAACGAATAAGAACTGAATCTGATATTATTTATCAAGTTGATAATTTCCGAATCAAATGTCATATATTATCAGAGATTTTAATTGTAACAATTTTTCAAGTATTTTCCCGTGGTTCGATAAAAGACGTTAACCTATTTTCTCGAATGTAATCTTCAATTACGTGATGATTAGGATCGTAAAAAGAGATTAGGTAAGCGTATGAATATATTTATATGTATTATCGTAACATTCATTATAATTCGATAACTATCAAGATCAAAGTTCGTTTGGTATAATCATGGGCGCGAAAAAATTGAATTCTTTGAGAATTGAGATTTCTTGAAGAGATGACATAATGCAATCGGTGCAGTAGTCCGCAATGCAGTTTTCTCGAGGTAGCTTTGCGTTTTTTTTCCAATCATTAAAAGAGAGAGAGAGAGAGAGAGAGAGAGAGAGAGAGAGAGAGAGAGAGAGAGAGAGAGAGAGAGAGAGAGAGATTTTTTAAAGATCTCCAATGTAGTATCAAGTTCTCTTCCTTCACTTTTTATTCTTTTTAACCTTGGACATTCTTAATCTCTTTTAATATGACGATCCTATTGGCGAAAATTAATTTGAAACGAATGACGCGTTGCATACAGTCAAAAATTATACCCTGTGAAACCTATAATTTATTTTTATCATAATGGAACTATTATGAATGGAATTGACGCAACTTTTACGCAATCCATCATTTGTTTCTGCTTCTTTTGTTTTTGACATTACATTGTTAAGTCTGTAAAATAAAAGATCACGCGTTTCGGGCATAACTCGACTCAAGGTAAGATTCGTCTTATGATCGTAAAGAGTTCATTTTTGTTCGATAAGTTTCAACAGTAATTCAAAAAGATTGCGAACTGTATAAATCATTATAATTTTCGATTCTTTTAGCGATGTAGTTATATTGAGAATTTATGAAAGTTCCAAAGAAACTAATTATTACTATTTGTATGATTTATACGTGGACAAAGTCAAAATCCAAATGGCGGCGTAGAAAGGTTCGAATGACAGTGATCGTGTTAGTAAATTTAGTTCGAGTCTACCAAAAATATACCCGAGGTATAGTTGTTACCACAACAAGAGCCGATGGCCTCAATATTTGAATTCCGAATCTTATCGAAATTGATTAAGAAGTAGATGAATAGATGTGTATATATTAAACATATATCGTTAATAATATTTTTTTATCGCTTTTTACGATCTTTTAATGATTGGTAGATACGCGCACGTATCTGCACTATTGAATTACATAAAACGATTAGCATCGATCTGTATTTCAAAGGATATCAGGAGAAAAAGTTCGAATGTTCTTTCTTCCTATTTTTTTTTTTCATTTCTTTTTCGTTTTTCTTATTTTTTTCCATTTTTTAAATCTCTTTTTTTACTTTTATTTGTTTTTATTATATCATCCTCCTCGTAACGGAGTGTACTAATTTATACGGTAGATTGGTTTCAGAAAAAATCGTGCAAAAAGAGAATTAGGTATATACCGAAAATACGTGGCAAAGTCCTTGGCTAAATTCTTGAACGTTGGTTAATCGACGGAAAATCACAATAACAGGTGAGTCGAACGTCCAAAGCTACAATTAATGGAAATTAATTAAACATTACGTCAAATGATTTATTTCGCGGAAAGATATGACGAAAAAAATCACTGGGATTATATCCATCCATATTAACTCCCTTCTTTAATTATTTCTTGGAATAACATCGATCTTCAAGCGAGATCTAACCACCTGTCGTATCTATAAGAGACTGTGAAGAAATTATACCTACCTAAGTGGATGCATGCAATGCATTCGATAAGCGAGCAAAGCCAAGGTTGATAGGAAGGCAAAATTATACGAAATATAACTCCTAATCTTACAAGAAAAATTAGAGAAAAATATAAAAAAAAAGAAGAGAAAATAATTTTTTTTATCTTCAACATTTTTTATTTATCAATAGTATTTATTAATTTCAAGGAAAAACAACATTCTTATCATATTAAATACATGTTGATATCATTTGTCTGTAACTTATAAAATATTATTTTTGAGATTAATCTTAGTGATAATTATAGTAATGATAGGAACGATTATTAAAAGCGTATTTTCGGGAAAACTCTAAGAAAATCGAGCATCGTATAAAAAGAGAGAAAAAAGAAAATAAAACAAAAATATCTTTTCTTATTATCGAGAATCAAAGTTATTGCGAATAAGCGAAGCGTTTATTTTCTACCAGTTTTCTCTTTCCTTCGCGAGTTTTGCCGAAGCAACGGGACGTGAAATTTTCAACGTCGAGGTAAATTAAAAAAAGAAAGAGGAAAAAAGAGAAAGAAAAAGTAAACAAAAAGGAATTAGCGCCTTTTCAATTTCTTCCACGTCGCCGTTTATAAATAACCCTATTTTCCGGCAATGAAAAGAGCGGTAAATTCGAATTAAGGAGTGAATACATTTTTGTTTTGGACAAAACTGTTTATTTCGAATTCTTTCCTCCTGTAATAGGTTTTGTATTTTATTTATATTAAACATTTATTTTGATATATTAATTAAAATATAATTCGATCGAAAATGATTGAAGTCGATGCGCGAAATACAAAGTTGCGAAGAGTAAGTACATTAGACACAAATTAACTGACTCATTCGGACGACCGGTAGTGCATGCCACTAACATAAGAGTTATCTTATTATCCTTTTAACCATTTATCAGACCAATTTCTGTTTCCCGTACCACGGAACCATATTTTTATCCATCTTCGCGAGAAAGAACAAAGACCGGAAGAAGACCGAATATTTTTTTTTGTTTTTGCATTTTTCTCTCCACGTTTTTCCCCTACTCGTATATAATCGTTTCTTTTTAATTCGAAACACACACATATACATTCTCTCTCTCTCTCTCTTTTGCTTCTCTTTTCTAACAGTTTCGAGCTCTTCGAATCTTTAGGCTCTTTCTTCTTTGTACGAATATCACCGTACGATCTTCATAAAGTCTACGGGAAACGTTTTCATCGTCAAAGTAGAGAACTAGAGACGTTGAAAAGCGTGAAAAGCGAAGTCGATGACCCGACACTTTCATGAGAAGTCGCACGAGTGAAAAGTATTGCTCCCCTAGAGGCCCTAGAAATCAAATTTTACCGAGCTCGTTTCACGGAGAATCGTGATAAAATTGTCATGTTTAATATAGAATCATGCACGAGAAAGATTTTTTTGCCTTTATTTAAATGTTTAAATTATTATAGAGATTATACCGAGATATATACGTGTGCGTGTATTAGCGTTGAAATATTGGTAAGATCATTTCAAATCGGAAATGGGTGAATTAATTACTTTTATCATGATAGAAGATGCCATCAACTCTCTTTATGTATCAGAGAGAGAAAAAGAGAGAGATTGAGAGAGTGAGTGAATATGTGAATGTCTATATATCTCCCCTCTATCTCTTACCCTTTGTATGTTCTCCGACATATATATTTTTTAGTAACTACGTCATTCGCTACCAGAGTTCTATACGTTTGCAAATCGATATCGTACGTGAAGATGTTTGCATGTATTCATACGTAGGTATGCGTGTGTTAGAACATGTAGTCTCTCTTCCGTGTCAACCGTGGGTAATACGTATGTAGAATCTTTATCGTGGGTTAGAAACCTTCTGATGAAGAAAAAAAACGATAAATATATATATATATATATATATATATATATATATATATATATATACACACATATATATGTACATGTACATATAGATGCATATATACGCACATCATGCATACATACATATGTATATATAATCCATCTCTTTTGAAAAAGTGTCAATTTTCTCGTCTTGTCCTTTTGAATTTTTTTCACAAAATAGTCACTGAAATAGACATCGGCAAATACGTGTCCTATGTAATCTACGAAATAGTAATACGTTACGTAATATTGGAGAGAGAACACGTATAAATATGTCATATTAATTTCACGAGTCGCGTTGGATATCATTTCCAGAGATACGATAAATTCAATGAAGAATAGCGGCTTATTCTCTATTCCGTTTAAAATCGTCGATCCGGTGATCATCATATTTGATTTATGTATATACACATGTCGTTGATATTCACAAAAAAGAAATTTCATTCGTGCATCTTTATTGCGTTTGTATATTCGATATCTTTTTGCGATAAGAATACATCGGTGTCAGATAATATAATAATCATTGTTAATTATTCGAAGACAGCTGATTAGTCTTTTTGTTAAAATTGCTTTCGACGAGTTGAATAAATGGAGAAAGAGAGCGAGAGAGAGAGAGAGAGAGAAAGAGAGAAAAATGATGCTTTTATGGTAGAAGTTATTACGCAGCGTGACTTACAATCGGGCAATGATCGAAAGACGTAAACAATTTCTTTCTCTCTCTCTCTCTCTCTTTCTCTCTTTCTTTATCTCTCTTACTTATAAGTGAATTTCTCAGAAGATTTCTTATTTTTAATCGATCAAACATTACATCGACGCGATATTATATTTTTTTTTCGTAATATTCTTACGTCTTTCGATTCTTCGAATTAGAGATTTTCGTTTGTATTTAGTTTGATAAGAAAATATAAAAAGTAAATTTCATAGATTAGTTTTATTTTTTTCATTGAATTTTATAGAGAATTCTTTTTTTTTTTTACAAATATTTGTATAGTTTATAACTTTGTTACATTGAAAATAATAGTGTGAATTGAAAAAATTATTATGCAAAGGGCGGTAGAGTCGAATATTGTGAGATGGTTTGGTTAGTTCAAGATGATGTTTGGAATAACGAGTGAAACAAGTCACGGGGAGATAAATTCCACCGTGTTAAGAGTCATTCTCCTGTTTATCTTATACGATAACAATATTAGCTAGCCACAAGAATATTTAATTTAATGAGCTCACGAAGACTATCCCACAGAGTCTGCTCCTTATTACAAAAAATGTATATAATTAGAAATCATTTCCTCGGTGATATTAAAACTCGTTGTCGTTCAGTAGAATAATATCCTTCGTGGAATTAGTTTCAAAATAGAAATAAGTGCAAGATTGCGATAATCGAGAGCAATGTGTGGCATTTATATAAGTACGTTCGTACGTACAGAAGTTACAGATTTTTAACTCTTCATAACTCGATTTTCTTGTGTTAAAAAAAAAAAAAAACAAGTTATATAACGTGAAACACTGTGTATTAATTGTAAATATAACGTATATTTAGTACGAGCTAAGAATTAATTTTGTGGCGAATAAAATGGCTTATCGCGCTTTAAATATCTATTTTTGTTAAGATAAATCGTTCTCATTTTAATCATAATTCTACTGAATCGTACCAAAAATATTTTTTGTTGCTTTTGAAGATACTTAAAAATATGAAGGAGAAAAATTATTTTATCAATAATAAGCAATATTACGATTAACACAAATTTTTCTTTTCGAGAATATGAATATTTTTTTAAATAAATCGACATATTTTTATTACTACAATATGTTCTGTTTTATTTGTTTTTTATTTATTGTTGCGTCAACCGCTTGTATGGGTTATTAGCATCATTAAGAGGCAAAGTTCACAGTTTATTAGACATAAGACGAGTTTTGAATGATGTGAATATTTTCACCTTCAGATGACTGTACTATAAAATGAGGTTTGTAAAAAGAACAAGGAAGTTTGAAATTTATCTATCTCATTGCAAAATATATATCTTAGGTATTTGAAAAGATTTGTTTAGTGATTAATCCAAGACACATACACACACACACACACACACACACACACACACACACACACACACACACAAGCGCGCTGCGTTTACATACATATGTAGGTGCAAATATTTATCTTCACGTATCGAAAGTTAATCTAATTTTGATTTATTCACCAAAATCTTTTTTAATCCAATAATCTTTTTAGATTAAATTTAACAAATATATATATAAAAAAAAATAAACAAATACAGTTAGTTATACGATTCTAGTATCTACTAAATTAATAGCTTCCTGTTTTTCCACGAAAATTAATCGTGTAGGTGATGATAGGATGACACGATATATAATAACGATTAGTACGATGTATGTAATATCATATAGTCGCGATTAGAGTCTTATCGAGATTATTCGAATCATAAAGAAAAGCGCGCACACTTGTTTTAAATACAAGTTAGTTTGCATGAGAAAAGAAGAAGGGAAGACGAAGAAGAAGAAGAAAAAGAAGTAGAAGAAGAAGAAACAGAAGAAGAAGAAGAAGAAGAAGAAGAAGAAGAAGATGAAGATAAAGACGAAGAAGAAGAAGGAGAAGGGAGAAAGAAGAAGGAAGAGGAGAAGAAGAAGAAGAAGGAGGAGGAGGAAGAGGAGGGGGAGAGGAGGAGGAGGAAAAAGAAGAAGAAACTCACATACATATACAAGAGAGTCGAGGAGAGTGTGCGCTTAGATGGCAGCTATCAGTATTAACCCGGCCATCTCAGCGCGTGCTCGCTTTCTCGCGCTCGAGGGAGCATTAATTCGTATTTGAAGTAATTTCGGCAAAAAGAAAAAAGAAAGAAAGGAAAAACCATATATAATATTCAGAAATTCGAGACACGAAATTTGAAATCGTGTTTGATTTTAGAGAGGGGGGAGAGAGAATAAAAAAAAGTAGTTTGTGTGTTTAGAAAGTTCCCGCGTAAATTCTATATCTGTCACGTGACATCGCGAGAAACACGTCATACTTGTTCTGTTTTTCGAGACCCTACGAAAGAGAGAGAAAGAGAGAGAAACGTAGGGATAGAAAGATCGGAGATAAGACCATGGAACGTGAGACTCACGTGGTCGTTAAGAGATATAAATAAGAATAAACTAGAAAAAAACAAGAAAACAGAGAATTCGATTATATTTTACAGAGCGGGACAAAAGAGAGAAAGAGACAGAGAAAGAAAAAGAGAAACAACTTCATTTGTGGAAATCTAATCTTTTTACGAGTTGAGTGATAAGAAGAACCACGCGTGATGCTGCTGTTGAATGTGAAAAGTTCGAAGATCCGCCTAAGATTCGTTCGATTGATAGAACGTAAATAGAAACGAGATATTGCGATAGTTTTGATAGAAAGGACGTGTTGTCCTTTGATTGTGTTAATCTCAAGAATTTCAAGAACGACAAAAAATACACACACATATCATACGTACACATATATCTCTGTGTGTGTGTTTAATATATATATATATATACACATATATACACACGGATATCGTGTAAACGAACTTTTGTTTAACGATAACGTTACAGAACGGATTGTACGTAGTTTTCATGTCTTCCAGACGAGTGTGACATTGCTCATGAAACTTTCGATTCTGTCGGTCGATCGTATTCGGATTAATTCGAAGTTGCAATTCAAAGGAAAAAGGACGTTGGAAAGAAAAAATTGTTGAGAGATCACTTTCACTCTTCTCTGCCGATCGAACTTTTTTGGAATCAACTTCAATGACGTATTTTCTCGTTATGGTACGTCCTTTTTATTTTATTTTCTTTCTCTCTTTTTTTTTTTTTTTATATATATTTCTATTGAATTTTCGTATAAAAATCGTTCGACAGATCGTTGCCCCGGAACGATGACGAAGACACGAAAATAAATACTCGTAAGTGATAACGAATTAAAACGGCTGTCGATTCATTATCTTACTTATCAAAAGTAATTAGACGATTTATTTCTAGACGATTAAGAGATTTTCTTTTTTTTTATTATTCGATATTAATCAAATATCAGGTTGATATATGTACATATATATGTTTAATATTATTAATATTATTCATTGATATCTATTATTTTGTGTGTATATATATATATATATATATATATGTATGTATGTATGTATGCATATTTTGTCTGAAAGCTATATCAACGTAAATAAAATGAAAAGAAAAGCGTCATAATCTGGAACAACACTTCGTTTAGTATGGTTTCACGTTGCCATTTTACCTGAAGAAATCCAATTGTAAGGGATTTGCTTTCTTGACCCTTAAACTCTTTACTTCATTAGAAAGATACAGCAAAGACGTTGTTAAATACATACATACATACATATATATATATATATATATATATATATATATATATATATACACGTACTATAGAGAATTTTGTTTTTCATAGATACGATAATGTGAATTTTTAATTAATGAAACTAATTAAGGTATTAGTAAAACATCATTGTTAAGAAATGTAATGGAAATATGATGAAAAGGAATTACTGAGATTTTTTTTTCTTTTTATATGAGAAAGTTACAAAAATTTGCATAATTAATTCCGTTAATAATAAAATGAGAATGGTCACGTTCTGTTAATAATACAACGAGATCGATCACGTTCAAAAAATAAACAAAGAGAGCGAGAGAGCGAGAGAGAAAGAGAGAGAGAGAGAGAGAGAGAGAGAGAGAGAGAGAGAGAGAGAAAGCAAACGTTGTTTCAATTTCATTGTTGAAATTAATAAAGAATAAGCACGTACAGAGTTTTGAATTTGGTAAATAAAGCACGACAATGGTTGGCGAAGCAAGTGATAAAAGCGATATCACTTAGGTGTCAAGAATATGTTTCATTATGGATGGATAAACGAATGATCATTGGTGTGTCGAAACACGTGGTAAACCGTGGATCATTCGTTATTTTTTTTTTTCTTTTGAGATAACGAAGGTCCATAGTTTCTCGGTCAAACGTTATCCAACTTTCCGATAACGGCCGAGCTGTCAGTTCTAAGGAGCCACGTGCTTTCTTTCTTTAAACGTTGCGCGCCAATCTTTAAGTCCAACTTACTATTCGATTCTACACGAATGATTTTCATCTGTTTTCTTTATTTTTTCGTTATACTTTTTTTTCTTTCTTGTTTTTAATTTTATTTTAGGCAGAGTGTTCATTCATTTTAGTAAACACATTGTTGATTGGTCACGAATTGTTAATATTTGAATAAGGATTTTAATTCAATTACGAATATAACCAGCGTAGAACGTATTACTTTTTCCATACAATAGCCGGCAAACAATGCATATTAAATAATAATTATTTCCTAAAAATATTCGTTCCTATCCAATTTTTACACGTAGGTATTATGTAATATGTATGTATGTATGTGTTTTTTTTTTTTTTAAAGATCATGCTTGCAAAATAATAAGAAATTAGTATAGTAATATAAAAGTATAATAGAATAGTATTTATTATTAATTTGTCTTTTGGATGGATAAAATCTAATGAACGATTTGTTCCCTTTGAAGCATACGAATAGAAATGTTTTTGATTGGAACTTTAGAATGTCCAAAGTTTCTAGTATTCGCTATCCTGATTCGTAGTAGTAAGAAATCATGGATTTCCGTTACGTTTAACGAATAGGATATGATCTTAAGAGAACCTTTCGCGAAGTTCGACGAATTTACAGGTTCTCTCGCGTGAGAGTGGGAGGTGGGCCGGAGAAGGAACAGGAGGAGAAGAGGGAAGTAGGATGCGTGGTAGAAAGGGAAGGGAAGAGATAAGTGAAACTCGTGGAAATTCAAATTGCAATGAGCGTTCGACGGAGCACGTAACTTTTAATGTTTGTAAGTTGGAGCTTGTCAAGGATTCATCTGAGGTAATCTTATCGTCTTTTCGCGATTCAAGGACGAAATTTCATTTAACAACATTTCATTGTCTATCTTATCAAAACGTCGTTTTGTGGATTATTCTTGATGGCGATTTAAGTGAGCACGTATTACCTAAGTATTTCGATTACAGTCGTTCGATATCTATCTTTTTATATATTTATATAACGTTCTTAACGACATATAACATATTTCTTTTTGTCGGATTATGTATAAAAAGAGGAAGAAAAAAAAATGATCGTTAGCGCGAGGATAAGCTCTTTCGTTTATACCAGGGATCACAATTTTAATTACAATTGAATACTTTGTTATGTGTCTTGTTATTCGATCGTTCGATCGAATTCATCTGAAAATAATGATCAAAATTTGATCTCGTACATCGGGAACTATCGCGTCGTTATGAATTTTTGTAAAATGTAATTTTTTTTCTTTTTCGTGGTAAAAATATTGTCGCTAGAATAATGGATATATATATATATATATATATATATATATATATATATATATATATATGACAGGAATGAAAAAATTGATTTGTCATTCTTTTCTGTTATCGCTAATTTTAACCGACAAATCGAACGTCGACAATATCGAGAATCTATTTCCTTTAACTTTTTCGATTTTGCTCGTAGGAGGGACAACATTGTTGTGTTATCTTTAGAAGTTCTCTCGATAAATGTTCGTACACCACAACCTCGTTCAAAGGCGTCGATACCGTGAAAGTGATCACAATAGTGTTCATGATCTACCGATTGCGTCGACTCCCTATAGCCCAAGGCCTTTTGTGTGTCTACTCTTGTCTCATTGCCTTCTCCGTCTCAGTTCTCTTCTTTATTTTCATTTTATCGTACGTTGTTGAGACGTCGACACGTTGTCTTCTCAAACAATCAAACGTTCAATTATTGTACGAATTTTCTGGCCTTCGATGACAATATCCTTGCGTAAGTTAATAAAAAAGCTGATAATCGTGTTGCATTAAAAGAAGATAAAATTGGAATTGTAAATGATACAGAAAAAGAAAAAGGAAATTAATTTAATTTCAAATAGTGAACGATTCAATTTATTTATTTATTTAGATTTTATATCTTTATATCTAATATTTTACAATAATTCAAATATTTATTTATTTATTCGGTTTTATCATTATTTTCATTATTTAATCATTCTTTTTTCTTTCTTCTTTTTGTTTTTTCTTTTTTCTTTGTATATTTTATATAGCATTTCAACACTCCTCTAAAGAATCCACTTAATTTATCTACGTTAGACACGATAACAAAGCTTCGCATCCTCGAACATTGTTTTATATTAGCCGAAAGAAAGTAGGTCACCGGTTGTCCGTTTTAATGAAGCGGCCCACCCTTTTTCGAGAATTAAGCGTTGTGATTATTAATAAGGATTATGACACCTGGGCACGTTTCCGGCAACGTCATTCAACTAGGTTGAAGGATTTTGTATTTTATTATATTTAACCCTTTATAATACCATGTAACTTTGAAGTCACATACTTAAGTGTAGTATCATAATATATGTATTCAATCTAATTTCATTTTATCATAATGAAATTATTTATTAGTTCATACATAAAATTTTTAATGTTTTTTTTTTTTAATTCTAAGTTATAATTAATATAATGTATTAATAATATATACTGTATGTTCAAAATGTATCGATGCAAATGTTTATCTCGACAACAAGGCATTTTTGAGAAATATTGTTCAAATAAGAGTTATTTGATATCAAGGGGGAGATATTATGGCATTTATTGTTTCTCTTTAAGTGAAGAATTTTAAGATCATTATTTCAAAGTCCATTACGTTTTTTTTTTTTTTTTTCTTTAATAGGGACTTACATTTTTTTATAACATATTCCCAACATATCCTACGTGAAAGAAACAAGTAACTTCTGCTTGAAATATTTTTTCATCTGGAACTAGAAAAAAAAAATTAGCTTGTAGAGGATTAATAACTCTATTGTGAGAAGGGACAGATGTCATTAAAAATGACGAGATATCAATTAAAATGCGACGAGTGGCTAGAAGAGAGATAGAGCGTGCTTGTACTGAGAAACGAGAAGTTGACGTGAAACGAATAGCGGAGAACAAAATTTCTCAAAATTTAAATTTATTTAAAAAATAATTGCAATCTTTTTTATATAGATATCTTTTTAAGTAGATGTAATTTGTCTGATCTTTAATTTTTCAATATATGTATGTGGTTGCAAAATTAATGCGTGCAATAATTTAGTTTTTTATTAAATTTCGTAGAAAGACGTTTATGATAATGCAATTTCTTTAGTTTTTTCAATATTGATTAATGTTTATTTGATATTTTTTTGTTAAAAGATTAGAATTTTTATTTTTCTAGAATGTCAATGCTTCTACCTTTTTTTTTTCACACAACCTTTGACATTTTGACTTGGCCAAAAACATTCTCGGGTAATATTCAGGGATATTCGGATGGGTTTTAAATACACGAATACTAGGAAGAGTACGTAAATAAACTCGGAAGATTGGCGCAGGTGGGCAAAGACAACTATTATATCTTTGATATAAATGTACGTTGATTCCCGTTAAATATTGGCTCGACTTTACTAGGTGACCTTAAAATATAACATTGCATCGTTTTTCTCTTTTTATATGGGTGTGTGTATAAGTGTGTGTATTTATGTTTACATTCACACGTGCAATTAATTGTTATCAAAAGCTACATTCAAGGAAAGACACGAAAGCTTTTGCGGAGATCAGATTTAGACCGTAAGCGTATCGAAGCATCGTCTTCTAATATGTTTTCTTGGCTAACTTTCAAAATCGTGGAAAATATCGTGTCGTTAAAGTCTGTGAGCATCTAACATTTCGAATTGTTTTTCATCGGGATTATTGAAATTTCTTATTGAATTTTTCATTATTTAATTATTATGGAGAAGGTATTTGCATTAAGAAACAAATAAAAACCAATCAATTTTGTTTTGCAAATTATATTAAATAAAAGTGATTTAGATTGTTCAAAAATATATAGATATCTTTCTATTTTTTACTTTTCTTTTTAATTTAAATTTATTTCCAAAAAATAGAAAATAGGAAGATGATTTCGTAAGAGATAATCATGAATACGGAAGGAAGAAGGAACAAGATGATGGGAAAAGAAGAAGAAGAAGAAGAGGAAGAAGAAGTAGAAAAAGAAGACGAAACGCAGTAGGGGAGGAAGATATGGTCGTAGTGTATCTCAAGAGAAAACCACGTGACCACTGTGGCCAACGTTAAATCCTTAAATTGATAGCAACTCATACACAATGAACTTCATTTATAATCGCCGACTCTAACTCGAGCCAGCTACATCGGCCGGTTACGAAATGTCAGAAGCGGATCTCGTCTCTACTAGGCGTATCTCGCCGAGTTAAATCTCGGGAACACGAGTGATATCAGAAGAATTCTTAATCAAATATATTTGTCACATTCGATATCAATTGCGAATGAAATATTCAATTTCACACGAAACCTATTGAATGGAGCTTATGTTATAATTCACTTAATACTTCGTTAAGAATTTAGATCGGAGTAATTGAACGTATTGAACGTTCGATATCAAATTTATGAACAATAATTTTTTTCTAGAGATTACTCCTATCACTGTAGCAATAGGACGTTTTAAAAATCATTATTTCTCGTTTAAATTTACGCATATAATGTAATAGTTTTCTCTCTCTTCCTCTCCCTCTCCCTCTCTCTCTCTCTCTTTCTGTATCTAACAAAAATTGCAAAATATCAAATATTAGAGTTTCATTTGTAATGTTGAAATCATCTAGGTCACAAGACCAGCATATTTTTCTAACGAAATAGATAGAAACATATCTGGATCAGAAGATAACCGATGTTTTTCTTTTTGCAGAATACACCGTTAGAGCCGAATCAGTATCGTTCGCCGCATGGGTGCCTGGGTTGACGATCGTTTAGTGGAGGAGGAGGAGGTGGTCCTGATCAAGCAGCAGAAACAAAAGCATCAGCATAAACAGGGCCCATCAAGAAGGACTTGCCGAATTTTTGATCGAGTTTGCGATGGTGGCGGTGTGGGTACGGGCCAATTGCGTCCAGACATCATATTCTCATATTACGCCGCGTTCGCGTCCGCGTTGCTGTTGCCGTTACGTCGTCAGTTTACCAGGCAGTTGTACGAGTGGCCGTGTTTACCATTGTTTAAATCAAGGACGAAACTAAATCGGTTTTGAATTGAAAGTTCGCGTGAAGTTTTCTACAAAATTTAAAACGATTAAATCTCATTGAGGAAAAAGAATCATATTCTCTTCTTCTTTTCTCTTTTCATTTTCTTTACATTCTCGTTTCGAGAAGATTATAAGAAGGGAAATTGCAAGAAGAAACATCGAAGGTGGGCTTTGATGTCATTCGACACAAAGTCAGATAAATTGCGTTTGAACGAGGAATATTTCTTTCGTCGAACGGTGTTCGCCAATATGGCCGACTGGACCAAGTTCAAGGGCAAGAGAAATAGTCGAAAGAACGAGCGAAATGGATCGACGGGCGAGAGAAATGATGGTTTTCCGAAGGAGTCTGGTTCATTGGGGGGGAATGGAGTATTGGATTCGAACGATCGAAAGATTGTTATTGAAGTTACCGATAAGACACCGTTCGAAATGCGTCTGGAAGAGACACGAGAAAATAGCGGAGGACAGGAAACGGTGGAGGTTCTCTTGGAGGACACTTCCAAAGCTTTAAATAGGTATAAGGATAACAGCGAAGAAAAAAGACTTGTAGAGAAATATAGCGATCAGTGGTTAGAGCCTGGATCGAGAATACGTCAAGAAGCGAAACAAGAGTTGATAGAAAGTATGAATAATTCACCAAAGAGACCAGGAAGTCTTTATAAAGATGACTCGTCTAGTCCACAAAAGTTGAAGAATGTTTTCAACGAGAGAAATTCGCTTTTTGGATCACCAACCAGGATCCCTCTCTCGTCGAAGGGTCACTCACCAACAGAGAAGAGTACGGAAAGACTCGTTAATGGTAAATCACCGAGAGAAGAGAAGCAACAACATCACGTTCAATTTAACAAGGATTCGAAAAAGCAATCGCAACAGCAAGAACAGCAGCAAAATTTGTCAGAGGAGAGACCACATCCGAGTCCTTCGATTTCTACCTCGACTACCAGTAGCTCCGAGGACAACTCGACTCTCGATCAATTTTGTGAAGCCAGACCACCGGACGGTGGTTGGGGCTGGGTCGTGGTCGCTGCTTCCTTTATGGTTAATCTCATAGCGGATGGCATCACTTTTTCATTCGGTGTCATTTACGTCGAGTTTCTTAATTATTTTGGAGAAGGCAAATCAAAGACAGCATGGATAGGTAGTCTTTTCATGGCAATGCCTCTGTTGTCTGGACCAGTAGCGAGTTTTCTAACGGACAGGTACGGTTGTCGGAGAGTCTCGATAGCTGGTAGTATATTAGCAACCGCAGGATTTATCGTGAGTTCATACGCAAATTCAATGGGGGTTCTAATTTTTACATTTGGAGTCGTTGCCGGTTTCGGATTGTCTTTATGTTTCGTTGCGGCAGTCGTCATCGTCGCCTACTACTTTGACAAGAAGAGATCTTTCGCCACAGGATTGTCTGTCTGCGGCAGCGGCATTGGTACTTTCATCTTTGCCCCTGTAACTCAGTATCTTCTTGCGGAATATGGTTGGAGAGGAACGATGTTGATTCTAGCAGGTCTGTTTCTGAATTTAGCGGTATGTGGCTGTTTGATGAGGGACCTCGAGTGGACGACCACCATAACAAAGGCAAAAACTGAGGAGAGGAGAAAAAATCGTGAGAAAAAGAGATCGAGAATGCAAAGCTCCAGTGCTGATTCGTTCTCCGCAAGTAGTTCGGCAAATACGACAACTCAAACGCCTCATGGTGACACAAAAAGAAGTTTTGCTTCGGCGAATGCGATGATCATCGAGAATCTTCGTCTGCAAGAGGAAGGGGACGACGATAAACTCTTCTCCAGCCTCGTCAGTTTGCCTACTTTCGTTAAAAACGGCGAGAAGGTTCCACTCGAGGTACTGGAATTATTAAGTACTCGAAAGAACGTCTACAACGTCTTGGTACAAAATTATCCGAATCTTTTGATATCCTCCAAGAGCTTCAGCGATTCCGGAGCTCTTCACGATCAAATAAGTATACCTTCGGCTAGATTCGTACCAACGCCCAGCCCATTAGCCGATCTTAAAGGCGAGGATCGCAAAGACAAAAGCTCGAAAGGTGATGAGCAAGAAATCGGAAAACAGGCCGATGCCGCGTATCTTTGGTGGCTAAAAAAGATCAACTCCGATAGTCCTTTGCGTCGTTCAAGTACCATGGAACATCCACGAAGACTGCCCACAGCCTATCTCAAGGACATCAGGATGCACAGGCACAGTCTCACTTATAGAGGAGCTATGCTCAACATCAACAGGTATCGATTGAGAGCCTCTAGCTGTCCAGATATTTACAGGAATTCGATGACCACAATAGCTAAAACGAAGTTGGTCTGGTACGCTGGCCTTTGGGAGTTCTGGGATCTTATCGTTGACATGCTGGATTTTTCTCACTTTGCCGATTCACGATTCTTACTCTTTGCCATCAGTAACTTCCTTTTACATACTTGGTACGACGTACCTTACGTCTATCTCACGGATAATGCCATTGAGATGGGTTTCAGCGAAACTGATGCTTCCATTTTGATTTCGGTGATCGGTATCACCAATATGGGCGGCGAGGTAATCACAATAATTTTTTGTCCTTTTTATTCAAATCGAACAACGAGAATCATCTAATCGGTATTTCTTTTTCATTATTTTCAGATTATTTTAGGTTGGGCTGGTGATAGAGATTGGGCGAATGCTTCCATCGTCTATGCCGTGTGTATGTCACTTTGTGGCGCGGTCACGGCTATGATACCCATGGTGGTCAGCAATTATTATATGCTCTGCGCAATATCTGGTGCCTTTGGTCTCTTTATCTCGGCGAATTATAGTCTTACCAGCATCATTCTCGTCGAGCTGATCACAATCGAGAGATTTACCAATGCATATGGACTTTTACTCCTTGTTCAAGGTGTCGCAAATCTCATGGGTCCACCATTAGCTGGTAAGATATCCATTATTGATAATTTGTCCCTGTCTAATTCCACCACTTGTTCGATTTATTTGTTCCAAATGAATTCACGTACAAATTTAGGTATTACAGTATCAAAGCGAGTTGGTCAAAAAGGTTAGATACGATCGATTATTGGATCGTAATAAACTTTCAAATTTGTTTACACAGATAGGAAACATTTTCGACGTAACGATCCACCTTTTCCCGTTAGACTCTTTTTAATCTTCTACTTATTTACCCTTATTAAAAGACGACTGGGGTTAGGTAATTTTTAATGACCCAGCTTGTGATTGAAATTTCGCGACTGGAGGCTTCGACCTTATCGATCCGTTCTTCATTCTTTCAGGGTGGCTCTATGACATCACCGGATCGTATGATCTCTCCTTCTACTTGGCCGGCTTCTTCATCGCCGTAAGTGGGGCGTTGCTTTTGGTAACGCCGCTCGTCGGCCTCTATCGAAAATTTAGGCCAGGCTTGAAGGAAGAGGTAGCTAACAAGGATTTCGCCGAAACGAATAATGTTTAAATTGTGACGTGATTCATAACATTACTCTTACGATACGAAAGATCTTGAAAACAAAAAGAAAATAAAAAAAAAATTAAACAACGGAGAATGGAGGTAATGGAATTTATGGAAAAATTATCTTTCCGATTCAGGAATTGTAAATTTACGCGTAAAGAAAAAAAAAAGAGACATAAAAAAAACACACATACTTTCTATGTATTTTGAAGATTTTTCTGACGGCGACGCGTACCATCTATATACATATTATATATCAACTTTCGCGTTGCACGTTGATTATTATTATTATTACTATTATTATTATTACTACTATTATTACTACTACTACTACTACTATTACTGCTACTATTAATATTATTCCAGTCGAACGTTTTATGGTTCCTTCGTAGAAAATAGAGAGAGAGAGAGAGAGAGAAAAGGAACAAGAAATAACGAAGTATCTTGTAGGTCCAAAGTCGGTCGATCGATATTACAAAAAAATTACAAAAAAAAAAAAAAAGAAAAAAGAAAAAAAGAACGTTTGAAACGGCTAATTTACAAATTCGACTTTTTCAAACCTTCAAATTGTTATTTGCATGTTTATCTCTCGTAACGAACAAACATACAGAAAAAAAAAATAATAATAAAGAAAGAAAATAAAAATAAAAAAGCAATCTATAGCCGATAATATATAGTTAGATCCGTCGTTTCGAGGTCATAAAAAGCGTGTTCTCGTTAACATTCACGTTACAATTATATCCGAGAGAATGATAGACTTTCGAATTTTTTTAAAGAAAACGATCGATTTGACGTTTACATATTGCTTGTTACATACGAAAGAGAAGGATGAAGGATCATGAGAAAAAAAAAGAAAAAAATGAAAATAAAAAGAACAAAAAAATGAAATCAACATTATCGTCGATAATGTTCTAAGAGTCGTAATCCAAGGCCAAAGAATTTTGTCTCGTGATTGGATGTACACTTTAAAGGGCGATAGTTGTGTGACCGCGGAGAACAAAGATTTAAGATTTACTATAGTCATATAAGAGATAATTACAATAGAAATATGTACAAACTAGGAACACAGAAAGTTTGGCTGTAGTACGATTTCGTGCAGCTCGTCGGAGATTACGATAAGATTCGTTTAAACGTTTCTTAAACGAAGATAAAGGAAAAAAAGTTGTTTGGTATCGCGAGCATCGACAGCTATATGCAGTTTCGAATCTCAGGATATTAATTATTAGCATACTGCATTATATAAATTATATTATCTTATATTGTCCTACATTATTGTAACATTGCGTTGCATTACTTTACACGTGTATACACAGATTTATAGTGTACACATACACACACACGTACATACGTAATACATAAGACACAAATACAAATACGTATATAGAGGAGAATGGCGAATCGTTGGTGTCGAGGAATCAATTCACGAGGCACAATATTCGACCTTGTTCCATTCATATTCCTTCATGATCGTTGTTAGATGTCTACTAGTGTTTATAGTTTCCTTCTTTTTCGTTCACACACGTTGCACGAGCTTGTAGTTCCGTGACGTAATTTGACAAGTTATCCGGGGATAACGCCTTTTAGTTATCAGTGTGTGTGTATACATATATATATCTTGTGTATGTGTATATATATATTATATATGCTATATATATATATATATATATATATATATATATGTATATATATGTACATTAATTGCTACATGAATTTTTTCAATGCACCATGCAGCACCTCTTTTTTTTTCTCTCTCTCTCTCTCTCTTTCTTTCTCTTTCATTTTTTTTTCTTCACAGATTTATCATTCAAGTACATACGTATATCAATAACTGATTTACATAATACTTGAATATTCACGTAATTGTTTTCTATTCTTTTTCTTCACTCTTTATATCTATCTTCATTATCATCATCATCATCATTATCATCATCGTCGTCCCATCAACATCATCCTTATCATCAGTATCATCAGGATGGCGTGTACTCGTAATTTAAAGAAGCGTTTGTAAATAATGGTATATGTATATATATACTGCTTTTCTGTGATGATGAATCAGTGGATTCGATGATGAGCATTGTGAACTATTCTACAAGAAAAAATGGATAGCTTAGATTGCATAGCGTGTGAGTGAATGAATGGATGAATGTATGCGTGCCCTTTTATCCGAAGGATCAAGATCATCTTCTTACGCGGAGTATATAGTTTCACGTGGCCTTCGTATCAATTTAGAATTATTATCTCATATCTACTTTTCGCGGATAGAGTTGAAGAAGAAAAAAATAAAAAAATTAAAAGAAAAGGAAAAAGAAAGAATTCGAAGTTTCACTTAAACGTGTGTGGTATTCCGTTTTTTGAACGTATAATACATAAATACGTAGTATTGGAATCGTATCGATATTAATACATAATATCCGAGTTTGAAACATTTACTGTGTTTACGGATACGAGTCGATCGGTGTGTTTTGTGATATTTAGCTAGAAAGATATATATATATATACATATATATATATATATATATATATATATATATGTATATGTATATATATTACGATAACTATACAATTAATTGCTACCATAGAGAAAATTCGATATAAATTTAAAACACTAGTAAGATAATTATGCGAATGTACATACATACATGTATACATACGTATATACACATATACATGGACAATCGAAATTTATTCAAAATGAATAGAATTGTTCTCGATGATTTTTATGTTAATTTTTTAATATATTATAACATTTCAAAAATCTTCGTTATGTTACTTTGTTTCGATTTGTGAAAAAAAAAGAAAAATTAATTGTTTAATTAATTGACGAATTAATTAATTAATTTTTTTCTTTGAAATCATTTCGATGTATATATATATATATTTTTTTTTTTTCATTCTTGACAAAATTGATGTAATCGACGGCTTTTTTTTATTTAAAAATATTTGTTAAATGAAAAAAAAGTAATCGTTAAGGAGTTTAACGCGTGCATTTAATTGTAAAGTTATCGTAAAGTTACTTGGAAAACTTTCTCGTCTGATTGTGTTAGAAAGAAAGATGTTTTAAAAAGTGCGTATGTTTATGCGTTATATGATTGCGCCAGTTCGCGCATCCGTAGCTTCGAGAAGGCGTATCTAGGAAACGTATATAAAGAAATATTTTATTATGAAGACAAAAATAATCACATTACGAATGTATGAAGGTGTACATGATAAGATCAATTTCGATCGATCGCGTCGATCGATGACACCTCGATCCGTAGTTTTAAAGTTAGCAAGTTAAAAGACCAAGAATAATAAGAACAAAATAAGGAAAATACACTTACATACCCACACCCACACACATATGCGGCATGAGTAAGAGAGTAAACGAGGTCTTTTAATCGTAGGTCGCATCGAGGATTTGTTTGGTTGTTAATTTTGAGGAAGCAACAGCACAATCCGGCTTCTCTCTTATCTAATAAAAAATCTACGTTTAAAAGAAATAAAATTCATTCTACGTAAACCCTTTTATTAAATATCTTTAATACATCGATTGTGTTTTTTCATTTTTTAATCAAGATTTTTATTTCTTTTCGTTGAAATAAAAAAAAAAAATTGTGCCATATTTTTTTTCTTTTCATGTTTTCTTTTCTTTATTTTTTTTTTTCATTTCATACTACTGAGTTCAAAGCTTCGTTACAAAGAGTTGAGATACTCGTACATAAATAGACATGCATGCATATACATACATGCATACATACGTACATGCATACATACATACATACATACATACATACATACATACATACATATGCTTACTGATTATATCAATGTTGCAACGCATTAATAATACTTCAGTGCGATAAGAAAACGCATCAAGATTATTACAATTACTCTTGTATCGTATATTGCCGGGGTTATCATCTATCTTTTCTCTTTTTTTTCTTTCAAATATTTGCTTTTTTTAAAAGTGTGATAATAATTTATATAGTAAAATTACAAGAGGAAAGAAAATAGAAAACAAAAAGATAATAGGATAATAAGTGGACAGAGCCATATAAATTTATGAGACACATACAGACATACATACATACCAAGTATATTATATATATACACACATAGACATACACACACACACACACACACACACACACACACATTATTTACTTTATGTTACATATAAACATACACAATTTTCTTTTCAACTATAAAAAATAATTTTTATATTCTTGAATTTGAAAAAGAAAGAAAGATATTTTTATATAAAATATAGAATATTCGTGTTTCGTGTAATTTTATCGGTTCGTTTTGAGCGTATAAATTCAATGAGGATCGGGATTTATCGTCGAACTTTGTGGATATGTACATATATACATATATACGGATAGTAGACATAGCAGTAAAAATGATAATTCGTTTCGTGTTTTCCTCGCATAGTGGCAGTGCGCAAGAGCGAGAGATTCTCGTCATGCGCTCTCAAGAACGACGGATACAGGTGCGTTGTTTCTGCACCTTCTTCTCTGAATGACGCGTTTTCCGTGCTGCCTACAGTGTTGAACTCACTTCGTTCAGTTTGTCGTGTCTCTTCGTAGAGAGAAGTTGTCTTATTATTACGTTCACGAGCGTGCGCACATTCTTGCGTTAAACAACCCTCTCTGAGATCTATAATTTTTTTCATTTTTCTCTCTCTGTCTCTTTCTCTATTTATCTATCTTTGTCTCCGTCTCTCTCACACGTGTGCGTGTCAATAAAAAAAAAAAGAAAGAAAAGAAAAGAGAAGAAGAGAAAAAAAGAGAGAAAAATTTTTTTTCAGTAAAAAACAAAATTGTTTCAAAAAGATCACACCGAGAGTGTTACGATATTTTATTAAAAAGGAATAAAGTTGTGTGAAAATTGAAAGTTTTAAGAAGAGGGAGAAGGTGTCGTCCATTGTTTTTCCGCGAAAATTCGAAAAGGGGCGAGACGTACTTTCTTACGTTTGGATCGATTTCGAACGGACTTTGGATAAGTCTTTCGTGGTAAGTTGGGTTGATCATTCGTCGGTACTATCGTTCTACATATTTTTCTTAATTTTTGTTTTCTTTCTTTTCTGTATCAAAAAAGAAATGTATATAATGTAAAATTTATAGTTTGATTACACTAAATATTGGGATCTATCGAAAAGTTCTATCCGCGTAGTTCAGTTTTTTTTTTTTTTTTTAAATTATTTTAAAGATAGATAAATAAAAGGTGCAGAATTTGTCGGTAGATCTAATTTAATGTACTTAACATCTGATTATGCATTAATTCTATGATAAAAAGATAAAAGAAGATTTTTAAAATATAGATATATGAAAATGTGAAATGGTTTTATATAGAAAGCTAATTAACTTAAAATAAAATAACCGAAGGAGAACGTTCTCAAATTTGATGAAGGAGAAAGGAGGGAATTCGTCTAGACAAAATTTTTATCTATAGTATCCCGGATATAAATCAACTATAGCAAAACGCAATTAAAAATAGTAGCTCGTTCATGAAACTACGACGGTTATAAGTTTTGGACGAAATCGATTTTGGATCTGATCCAAGTCTCTTACGTCTACCAAAAAGATATTCTGACGATGTTCTTAACAAAATCAAACTGAGGAAAACGATCGATAAGAAGTGATATCTTTTCTTTTTTTCTTTTTTATAGAATTAATTATTACTCGTTCGTAATTGAACACGTGCGCACGTTTATATTTCAAGAAGTGTAACACGTGTGCGCTTCATCTATTGCAGATAGCGTTGCAATCGATTGAAAAATCGCGAAGAAAAGTTAATTAATGTGGATTGATTAACATAATAGCTCATACAAAGCCGTTAATATTATCGCTGTCAATCACTATATGGCTTTGCTATATGTGTTACTATATGTGTTATATGTGTATTACCATTTAAATGTTTTATTCATTCTCTAAGAATACATTGTAGAGAGTTAAATAGTATAAGTCAACAATTTGAAAAACATTTATATATTTAACAAGGTGATTTGATAATAATTATCAGATTACTATTTATCAATCAATTATTGTCACATATTTATAATCAACTAGGATATATAAGATTTTCCATTCATATACATGCTCCACCCTGAATATATATATATATATATATATATATATATATATATATATATACATATATACATACACACACACATATATACGACCTGTCATTCGTCCTTGAGATGATTCTCTATTTGTCTAAATCGGAACTCGCAGTCTCGCCGTTTTATCGCTACTTACATCACTTTTTTTTTATTTATGTACATAAAAAAAACACAGCTCGATAAAAAGGAATCGTCAGAAATCTTCACGAATTTTAGATTTTCTTGTCATTTTTATTCGAGAAAAAATGTCGATACCATTCGTAAAAGCTGGTCTTTCTCTACATCATATATACATATATGTATATATATATAGATGTTACTTATATCTATCGAGGACTGTGACACTCGAGACTATATCTGTGTCACGCTCTATCGCGTTTGTACATGGCTTCTTGTCAAATGGTAGCAGGTATATATTTATGTTTATAATCATTTCAGGATAAAAGATAATTTGGAAATATAATTTCTACAATAACTTTGCATATGGAATAGATGAAAGCTTTATAAGAAAATTATGTTTAAGTTTATTCGTTTACACGAAATCATTGATCGCCTTAAGTAATTTGATTTTAAAAAATCGATTATAAATAACTGATTTGATCTTTTATCGATAGTCAGTCCATTTAATTCAAATTTCTAGAATCAAGTCATTTCTTTTCAAAGTACGAAGACCCTCAAAGTATTGGATTAAAGTAATGATCTATAATCGATCTAAAACTACTCGTAATTTTAATAATAATAGTCAAAGATTCGTATTTGCTTTAATTTTATCGATTTGCATTAGATTTTCAGTGCCACGAGGCGTGGCAGATATGAACGGAAGTTCGAAAATAGAAAATAGTGAACTTTTGCAATCTATTGTTTATACCAGAATATAGTTTTAACTTGACTGTTCAAAATTTACATATTTTTCTTCTGGACTTTTTTCTTTCTTTCTTTCTTTTTTTTTTTTAACGAAAAAGAAAAGTTGTAATTTCTTCTTTCTGCCCAAGCCACATTTTCGTTTCTTCAAACATAATTTTATTGATTTTCAAATGAAGTTAATTTATCAGTAAATATGTTAAGAATCGGAAGATCTTGTCTTTATGTGTTTTTCTCGCCGATAAAAGCGGAGACGCGAAAATCGACCAAGTCGGTCGTCATGGTGATACCTCTTCCTCCCACCGATGGTAAGCATCGGATAACCGGGTACTCCTAGTGTATATGAGAATATAAATGTTCCTAAAGAAATCTTTTTGTTTCTGTGAAAAGGAAAAGAAAGAGAAAATTAATCAAATTTTCATTAAAGAATTTACGATAGAAATTAAATTAATTGTAATAATAATAATATTAATGATAATATTGACGTTAATATATAATATATATATATATATATATATATATATATATATACACATATATGCATATACATGATACATATACATAGGTATAGTGTATTGAGAGATTTATATTAGTAATAATGATAATAATTAAATTAATTCATCAATATTTAAATTGGCTTGACTGGGTTAATTGAAATTTTAAAAAGGGGCAAATATGAGAAAATTATTTTTTCGTGATAGAAAATAATTTAACAATAGATGGCCTTGAATTAGGAAAGATTAGATCTGTATAAGAGAGAGGCGACTTTGAACTTCGTGCTTAACTATAACGTCGTCCCTGACTTACCAATCGATCGTTGACCTATTAGTACTTATTTCACAAAAGAAACGACTATTAACTATTCTTAATAATAGATAAGGAGATTAGAAAAAACAAAAGAATAAAATGAAATTTTTGAAAAAGAGAACGTATATAACACGAGAATGTATCACGTTTATCGAACGATAAGACTTTTAAATTATGATGACTTTTTAATTTCGTTGTTTTTAGCAGGAGAAATATGGTTTCGTAATTAAAATCGATATAGTCTCTTTAATAGAATTCAAATAGAATTGTAAATATGAAGAGAGAGAAAACGTTGAAAAATTAATAAAGGTGAATGCTTGTTATTAACAGCTTAATTACAGATTAATCACGTAACCACGTGATAATAGGTTGTTCATTTACGTCATAACAATTTACGTTTTAACAAATGTGACATTGATTACGTAATACGAGATCTTCCAATAACAAATAACAATTAAAATTATTTGGCTTAAATAGTGTTAAACACGTAATTAACAAGTGAGAATAATTTTTTATACAAATTTTACAAGACAGCGAGTGATCATTTTTTTATAATTATTATTTTCAGCTTCTTAATCAGTTTTCTGTCGATTAATCAATTTTATTTTTCAGTTTTTAAGGAAATAGAGTTCATTTTTGTACTCAAAATCCTGCATGCTGTACGTTTAACTAATTCCGTAGATGCTAATTCCTGATCTTTTTTTTCTTTTCGTAATTTATTTATTTAGCTCCATTTTTATTATTATTTGCTCAAACCGTCAAGTGTCGCACGCACTTTTCTACGCCCACACATGCTTGCACGTATTTTAGTCTTTACACTACCTCGACGGTGAGTAACTAATTCTATTATTTATTATAAATAAAACGTACTTCCTTTCTGAAAACGTCAACTAACTATCAATTGTAAATAACACTATGTGTATTGTATAATAATAATAAACGACAATATTTAGAAAAAATGTCGAATTCATTAAGAATTTCTAAAGATAGCCTAATGAAAGAAATTATAGAATATTGCACAACGAAGCGTCATTCACAAAACTTTTGTTGATATCGTCGATCAATTTTAACGAGTTTCTTGTAACAGTGGACGTACAAATTATTGAAAGTATGACGAAGAGCTCATCATATACAAGACGATGTCTAGCTATCATTAATCGGACATAATTGAAAGATAGTTGTCTGTAAATAGTATGTAGGTAGATGTCGAGAAAAACAGTAACCCCATTGTTTACTAGTTGCTTGATAATTGCAGTTACAATATAAACGAGAACAAGTATACCTTATCTGGTTAATCATTCATTTTACTCCATTTGCTTCGTTAATATCTTTTCTCTTGACTTTCTTTTTTTTTCTTTTGATAATATTGTTTTCTTTCTAGTCATTTTGATTGAACCGATGAAGAAGTTTAATAATAAAATACTACAATATTATTGTTCATAGGACGAAGAAATCGAGGA
The DNA here is from genome assembly GCF_905475345.1 of Vespula vulgaris. NCBI lineage: Eukaryota > Metazoa > Arthropoda > Insecta > Hymenoptera > Vespidae > Vespula > Vespula vulgaris. Next base: position 5,518,375 of record NC_066588.1, read on the forward strand.
AGCGTGCATGCTGAAACGATCGACATTCGAGGTATCCGAGCACGGCTGGAAGGTCCTTATGGTAGGAGAAAGGCGTGGCAGATCTATTCCGGGCGAGATCCAAGGGCTAAAAGGTTGGCCCCGTCGTTGGATCCACTCGGGCAATAGTTATATTTAAAAGCCGTGAAAATGGCCGATCGGAGAAATACAAAGTACGTAGAAGACTGTGATAATGATATTAACAGGCTTCCGATGTCCTTGGGAAATTCGGAGATCAATATAGATAACGATGGTTGCAATAGTAACAACAATAATAACAACATTAACGATAATAATGATCGAACGGTTATGGTATACCCAGAGAAGGATTTGATCGATAGTCGATTATCTTCGAACGATATTAAAAATTTATATCCGAGGAGAAGAGCACCGATCGTTGGTTGGCATAATGGAAGTCCAACAATATTCCCAAGTTCTCCTTGCAGAACTCCTGAACCTGATTTTTTTAATAGAATCGATTTCGACGGTCAAATCAGCGATACTTCGTCGTCCAAAAGTTCAGGTATCTGTCAGGATTCAGGTAACACTGAGGATTTGAGTAGTTTAGCCGATGAAAGATTACTCGAATCAACCCCAGCTCGTACGATAGATAGAAGTATAGAATCTTTATCACCGGATAAGGACACCCTCCTGACGATGTCACCTGATAATTTCGGCAGAAACCGAGTACTGAGTTTGGAAGATGAATTAGGAGATAAGTTTGATTTCCTGAGTCCTGACACAGATGGTACGGAGGATAATAGAATGTTCTCAACCACACCAGCGGAACATCGTTTGATGTTTCCAAATTCAACGATAGAATCAAGAAAGAGTCCTTCGACAAAAAATCCAAATAACGACGATTCGATAACACCAATTATTATAGCCAACCCTGGATATCAAGGAGATATAAAGGACATCAGCGATTTTGACAGCGCCGTTGATTTGGAGAATGATCTCGATTCTACGATCGCAGATAAGGAAGTTAGCAAAAAGCCACGTATACCGGACGGTGGTTGGGGATGGGTAGTCGTTTTAGCCTCTCTGGTAATCTCCATGATAGCCGATGGAGTATCCTTCAGTTTCGGTTTGCTTTACATCGAGTTTCTTAAAGAATTTGGAGCTAGCAAGGCGAAAACAGCTTGGATTGGTTCTCTGTTTATGGCTGTACCATTGTTATCTGGTCCTGTCATGTCTGCTTTAGTGGATCGTTACGGTTGTAGGAAGATGACGATCGCCGGAGGCCTTATTTCGGGATTTGGCTTTGTTCTGAGCTGCTTCAGTAACACCATCGAGGTAATGTACTTGACCTTTGGCGTCATTGCGGGTTTGGGCTTAGGTTTGTGCTACGTCACTGCGGTCGTGAGCATCGCTTATTGGTTCGACAAGAAGCGTACCTTAGCTGTAGGTCTTGGGGCATGTGGTACCGGTATAGGTACCTTCGTTTACGCACCGATGACAACTTTCTTCATCGAGGAATATGGTTGGCGTGGTACTTGTCTGATGCTGGCTGGTACATTCTTTAACATGATCGTTTGCGGTGCAGTCATGCGTGATCCGGAATGGTGGATTTTGGAACAAAAAAAGCAGGCATTGTCTTCTCCGAAAAAGTCGAACACCATCAAATCCGAGGTCGATGGTTCGTCCCATGCCTTTTCCGATGAATTTCCAGGTGTCGAAGAAATCCGACAGATGTTGAAAAGTGGCAAAACGGAATACCTACTTCAAAGTCTCGGTACTAGTACAGCAACACCTAATCGAGCTGCCACGCGTGGTTCGACTTTCAGAAGCGTCGTCAATTTACCTACTTTCGTCAAGGAGTGCGAGAAGGTAGGATGTAAATTGTAATGATCAACTAGGTTGAACGATCTAGAACCGAAGTTGTTGTCTCTTTTTGGAAATGAAGATAAGCGATAAGGAGAAATATCTGTCTACGAGGATTTCAGGTGCCTTTGGAAGTTTTACAATCACTCTCCGCTAACTCAAGACTTTACAATGTCATTCTAGAAAATTATCCGAATCTTTTGAAGTGTCGAAGTCTCTCGGATAAACTAGCGGATGATTCTATGGGAGATGATTACAAGAAAGCTGGCGTCACTATGTCTATGAGGTTTATAAATTTGATTCTTTTCCTTACCTTAGATTCCGTACAATATTCTTGACACGATACAATGTTCATATCGTTTATATTTCGATAGGGTCAAGAAGGCTGACGAAAATAAGAATATCCATCCGGAATATCAGGAGACGAATGAGAACAGTAATGGCGATAAGAAAATTTTAATGGACGTCGATGAAGCCAGTTACTTCATAAAGAAGGACGTCGTAATACCAGTAAGTTTTATTTTACAGGATATGGAGAAAATGTTTAGGATGTATAATATATACATTAGTATTACATGTGTTCTATGTTGGATGATTTAAGATGACTGATACCGAAAAGGTAAAATCAAGGCATCACATACCCGGTTTAACGGATGGAGTCGTCAGAACGGATTCGTTGCCTTGGTTGAGAAGGCAATTCAGCACAAATACACATTACTTCAAAGATATTAGGGTTCATAGAAATTCGGTCATGTATCGTGGTGCAGCATTAAATCTTCAGAAATATAGATTAAGAGCCAGCAGCTGCCCAAACATTTATAGAAATAGTATGACTACGTTGGCGAAGGAAAGCGAAGAGGTAAAATTATTTGGATATGATGAAAACAATTTTGACTTGACGAATAATTCATAAAAGATATTAAAATATCTTTTTTTTCTAGAAATGGTATAGCGAATTAGTGAATCTGTTGAAAGGTATGATGGACTTTTCGATGTTCCTGGAGTTTCATTTCCTGTTGATGTCGCTCTCGACAATATTATTGTTCACTTGGTTTATCGTGCCTTACTTCTACCTCGCCGAACATCTCACTAGGAATGGTTATTCCGAGTCTGATGGTGCTAATCTCCTTAGCATTATTGGTATAACGAATACAATTGGAATGGTAAGTCAAAGCATGTGTAATAGGAAAAAATCACCAGCAGAATTATAGTCTTGGTCATTTTGACAGATCGGTCTTGGATGGGCTGGTGATCAGCCCTGGATGAACGTCAGCAAAACATATGCTTGTTGTTTGGCTGTTTGTGGCGTATCTACGATTCTGATGTCTACGTTCACTGTATATTACATCCCATTGATCATCACATCTGCATCTTTTGGACTCTTCTTCGCCAGTAGTTTTAGCTTCACGCCGGTTATTCTGGTTGAATTGATACCCTTGGAAAGATTCACCACTGCTTATGGTCTAACTTTGCTCTGTCAGGGTATTGGTAATCTTTTAGGGCCACCGCTGGCCGGTTGGTTATTCGATATAACGGATTCTTGGGAAATGTCTTTTACGATGGCTGGTTTATGGATCATTGTTGCTGGACTCTTGATAGGTATTATACCTTTTACAAAAAATCGAAAGATTTGGGGTAGCGGCCTGATCGAGATGGAACGGTTAACTTTGACACAAAACCAAGCGTAGTTGAATTCTTTTTTCATGGATGCCTGATAGATAAATTAGAAGCGTGATATAGCTATCAATTAATTGTTCTGTTTTAATTAATAGAAAAGTGAGGATCAAATTCAAAAATAATTTATAATATTAATTAATTCCTTTTCTCAGTACAAGTTTTTTTTTTCTGTATCGTTATTTGGTGTATATCGTTTCGTTGAAACAATCAAAACTTCAGCCAATTATGGGATAAATTTAAATCGTACTATCTTTTTACACATTTTACACCTATCGTGCCAGGACGTACAGTCCCTGTTTCTAGTCCTAGAGTAATAATAGCAAACATCACGAACGACTCTTTATTGATAATCATTTTCGAATATTACGTGATTAATTCGTTTATTATTTTATTTAACATTATTGTGATTCAAATACGTTCATATTATAGATTTTCTATAATTATATATTTATGTGCGTTGAGCGAATGAAAATTGACGTCACTTCATACTTGGTCGATAATTGAACTTGCTAACGCTATCCGTCAGTATGAAACATTTTTTAAGCCCCTTCGATATGCAACGTAGTTTCTTTTTACGTACGCATGCGTTGCCTATCATAAAGGGTCGAACAAAGATTCTTACTAATAGATGGCACTCGTAAGCGGTTATCGATCATGTATGAAGCATTACATATTTACAGGCGACTTATTATTTGCATAAATAATTGTAAACCAATACGAATGATTTTTTCTTTTTTCTTCTTTTCGTTTTCATCATTTCGGTTAATTTCGAGGATATTCTGTCCTAACATTTTTCGCAATGCCGAAAACAAGAAATTCCCTATAGTCGTGCCTAATAAAAGATGTGCCTTCGATGTACTTAGGAGCAGAATTTTGCAGGGGCTTCCGAGCATCGAAGCTATCGGTGAATAGTCGTGCGAACAAAAATTTCATTATTTAAGTATGTGTATCTTATAAACGTATATACAACGAAATTCGTAATACACTTACGATTCAAGAAATAATTGTATGCTGACATGCGTGTTCTTTATCTTTATATAATGCATGTTCTAACTATATATCACAAATTTTTTCAAAATAATGACTTTCAAAAAGACGAAGGAAATATCCATTGGAAATATTTCATGAAATTGCATTAACGGTCAATTGATCTCTGTGATTAGTTCTAAAATGATTATTTTATTCAATTTAATTAGAAATAATACAGTTAAAATGTAAAGAACAATTTGTATTCTAAACTGATTAAAGCTGATTTCGCGATTAACGAGATCTTCCTTGTTCTAACTCATCTCCTTATCAAAATTCAGATTTCTAGAATATATATGTAGACAATTTTCGATAAAATTTATGAGAACGTTGACTGACAATAAGATATTCACTCTTCGCGAGTATATCTTATCTTGAAGAGACAAAACAAACATAATATCTAAACGTATGCTTTTGTTCTTAATAGCATAATAAAAGAATCAAGAATGATCAAGTAGCAACTTACAATGTTTGCATCTATGGTTCAAAAAGTTTTATAAAATCTTAAATTTTGTAAAAAGAAAAATATCTCAAAAAAGAGAATCCGTCCAATAAAAAATTATTGAGTGTCGTTCAATCGATCTTCATTTCTCGAATAATATTCACTTATCTTGTTTATAAAGATTAATTCAAGAAAAATTCGAAGTAAATTTGCTTTCTTCTTACATCTCTTATATATCAATATAAATAACATCAAGAAATTTTTCCAACGTATAATCAGTACATTGTAAATATCATGTTCCATAAAAGTCAAATGTTACATATTAAGTATGTATGTGATACGAAATAATATTGTTCACACAGATATTTTTTCTGTATGTTGACTGATACACACTCGAAGGACGGAAGAATAGACTAAGTGGGAAGTAAGAAATCGATAAGTTAGCCGAGATTTGAGTCAGCTCCTTTCAGTAGGATTTCACTTTGACGTCAAGTCTTTCTTAGACTTATAAATCATATAATTTATATATATGTATGTATGAGTATATATATATCTGTATATTGTATATATGATATATATATAATGTGTGTGTGTGTGTTGTACATATGATTGTATATCTTTCTCTTTTTCTTTGTCTTGATTCTGAACGTAAAAAAAATCCTGGAATGATAAATATATCCTTCTAAATGTTCCAAGATGGACGACGAGAGACAATTCGTTGTCCTTGAGATCCAAAAGTTAAGACATATAATAATTTTATCAGTATCCAGGCGATGTAGTTGGACTAACTGAATGTGGACTTGGACTACGACTCTGGTTTTCTAACACTGGAGTTTTTGGAACACCAACGATCGCAGAAAGATTTTGTAGACTTTTGGGGAACGTCCTGGTTATGATCGAATGCTGTGGACCAATCAAGGCATCTCCCATAACACCTAAACGCACTCCATTACCGTACCTGTGCAGAGTTATCGACATATCTACGAAAAAGAATATAGTGATTGAATTATACTTATGACGATCTTCAATAAAAATCATTGGAAAATCTTATATAAAAAAAAGAAATAAACAAAAATAATTTACTGCAATTTCCTTGAGGTGGTCTCCAGTAAACTGCAGCATCTACACCTTCTACTTGTAGATTGCCATCAACATGAGTTAGAGACAACGAATATCTTCTCGATAATTGATTGAGTATCAATTTGAGAAGTATCGAAGGAAAGGATGAAGAGATCAGACCACGTGATGTTTCAGTTGCTGTGATGGCATAAATGGCACTCTGCTTTGCTCTTGTCTCTTGAACATTTCTTTGTATCACCTTGGGAAAATGTTATACAAGTTATTGAAGTTTATAAAATTCGAAAGAGTTTCATTTGTAAGATCGTTCACCTGAAGAATCTCAAGTAGATCGTCCTCGAAAAGTGGAGTCCTCGTTGGTAGAGCCAAACAAACGATACCTCTAGTTTCATGATTATGCAAGAAGATAGCTTTTTGATTGACGAATTTTGCTGTAGTTAAAACGTCGTCCGGAATTCTAACTCCAGAATGCCTAAAATATTCCTTCAAAGAGTCGACGATAGCTGTTAAAAGGATTTCAGCGTCTGTAGCTCCTGTCACACTGGAAATCTTTTTCAATACATCCAAACTGACCTCTTCGGACCAAGCCACAACTTTTCTACCACAGGGTGATATCGTTTGCAATCGATTGGCTTGAGGATGCTTCAAGAAAAGTTCCTCCAATATCAACTTCGGAGCTCCTATTGCGATCCATGTAATGGAGAACACTTCGATCGTAGCTTGGATTATTAATGGCAGGTAGCACCAGATCATCGAAATCAAAGTGTCCGGATAGAAGTGTTTGTACTTCGATTGCAGGGCTTGAAATTCTCGAAAAATCAATACAGGTGTCTTCAAAGTTAACATGATAAATAGGTACCATGACCAGGCTAAGATCGAATAAATGGTATCAATTGGATGAAAGATTCTTAGAACGGCATAGAATGTTATGAAGACTCCAAAGTTTCTCTTATTGACTTCTCGTTGCAGTATTGTGAAAAAATCGAAGAATCTGAGGCCTTCGGATTTTCTGTATTGCCTGGAAATTTAAGAAAGATTAAAATCAAGATAAGTTCATTATAGCTAGTCATTCATTTTTTACCTAGTCAATTCCTTTGAAGTAGCTACCAAAACGATCACGCCAATTTTAATACACTGGAAGACTCCTATTCGTTTCTTCATTATTTCTGGTCGTTCAATAGGGTCATTATTGCAAAGAAACTCGTTCCAATAATTACTAAAGTTTTCTGTAAGCTTTTGATGAAGTCGAGGTAATGCTGAAGGTTCAACATAGAGATTCGTGAATGGTGAATCACTTTCCTCGCAAGCCCAATTCTCGGTTGAATATTTCAAAGGTAGAAAATCAGCGAGGGATAGATGTTCCAAACGAAGTAGCAAATGATGGACACGAACCAAACAAATTTGATACTCTTCGCCACGAAAGAAACAATTTATCACGTTTACCTGCCATGGAGATCGACCGGCCGGAAGAAATTTTGAAGTTACATCACTCACGTAATCCTAAAAAACATGTTATTTAAAAAAAAAAACACGCACATAAATTCGCTCACATGCATTTAATCTCCCATTGCAAAAGAGTGAACTTCGACTTACGCTTTTTCATTAATTAAATTTATCTATCTCTTCGTTTTAAACATTAGACAACGTTTAAAAAAATACGCGGGAACATTATGCTCATTAAACAAACTATGATTCATATATTATTCTTTCTGTTAAAGTTCTCATGAAAGGTCCCGTTCAATAATTTTGATTACGTAGAAAATATAACTTATCTTTGGTTTAGTTGTAATCGCGATGGTTTTACTGTTTTCGTAGAACTTTAAAGCGATAAATTTTACTTAGTTGAGTATTTTCTGTGATAAGGAAGGTCAAGACTATATTTCCGTGCGTTGCACGCAGTTTCAAACGTTATTAGCATCTACGTACACATGTGTACGCGTACACACACACGCGAGTACATACACACCAGCACGCACGCAATATGCAATGACTTGAATCTCATTATAGGTATCCCATTAAGCAATCTCTTTGTCAGAACCTGTATATTGGATTCGGTGAGAGGCCTGCCTCGGAATGAACATGGTGAATTTAGGAGATGATTGTCCACAGAAAATTGTTCGTTATCCTTCCAAACATAGAGACCCCATTTCGTTGTCAAAGTTAATCTCAAGAATTTCTTTTTCGATGTCAAATGTAACAGATGACTTCTCGTACCTTCAGCAATTGATCGACCTTGAACCAGCAGAGTATATATACCCTAAGGAAGAAGAACAAAACAAATATCCTAAATTGTTATCCGACAAATATGATAATTCCCCGTTGATATTCTGGTAATCATTTCGTAGTAATTAATACTCACATGATTTCTACCCTGATCCAAAATACTCCGAATATTATTTTCCTCGACGACGATACAATTAGGATACTTCCACTTGACGAAATTAATCCAACACTTTCTCGACCATGACGAAGCTTGAAGAAGAAAAAAATCGAGAAGTTAGATTAATGAATTCATTGGTCATTTAAGATCTGGAATATCTTTCATGTAGAAAATTGTTCACATTCTTTTGATTATATTGAAATGATTAAAAATTACCAGGATAAAGAAAAAGGAAGAACGGCAATGAAATAAATGCGAGTAATGTGACAAAAACAAGATTTGTTGGAATCGCTAAACTAAACAGATCCATCAGCTCGAACGATGAAGATGAGGAAGATAAAGCGATGGCCATGACCTTGAACCAGTTGCAATTTTTCTTTTCTTTCGAGACACTTGGCTAATCCAGAACGAATTATTTCGGAAGTATAACGGAAACTATTATAGAAAGTCGGTTCACGATCGAAGTGTTTTCGCTTACTACAGACTCATATTACTGCTCGCCCAGACTACTCGGCGATCCTCTCTGATTGGTGACCCCGGTGAACCCTATCACTGAAAAAGAAAAGGACGGAGAACTTTAGCTGTAACGTTTACGAGATATTACGATTTTAAAGCTACTGTTACTGTACTTCTCTCTTTTTTTATTTTTTCTTGAACAGTGTTTAAGTTGGCTTATATATCGATCAATAATAATTTCTTCTATTCGATTAATAATTTAATAATAATAATATAATATTACTATATATATAAAACATTATATATTATAATAATTATAATATATAATTAATATTCATATAATAATACAATTATTGTATAGTATTATATTACATTAATATTATTATATATATGTATAATATTATATTATTATTATTATTATTATTATTATTATTATTATTTGTATAAGGGCGAATATATAAGTAAACATTTCAAAAATATAAATATTAAAAAAAAATCCTTTAACCAATTTTTACGAATTCACAATAACATTTGGAAATTCTTCGATATAAGAAAAAATTCTTTTTTCACAAAATTCTTACGTATGAAGAAAAAATACATAAATGATGTTCAATAAACGAGAAGCACTGTTACAAATCGTGCAAACTTCTTTTTCTTTCTTTCTTACTCTCATTATTATCAACGAATCGTTCGAATATGGTTTTAATTATAGGCACCGCGGGAGATAATTCTTTGGAATATTTCGACCTTTTATCTAGATTCGACATAAAAAATTGCGCGATCAAATTTTCAATGTAAAAGTAAAAGAAATTTGGCCTCGCTTCCCGCCGCCGCGCCGGTGCAATCATATTTTGTTTATGTTACTGTTCACACGCGGATTTCAACGATATGCACGTGAATTTAGAAAAAATACGGCTCTTATCATCTGCACGTGCGGAATTAGTGTCATTCTTGATATCTTTTCTTCCCTTTTTATCACTTTCTTTTGTTATTCATTATTTTTTTTTTTTTTTATTCATTTCATCCAATAATAAAGGAAATCTTTTGATCATTTCCGATTAGAGACGATCGAGATTTTTATTTGTTTTTAATATTATTATTATTATTATTATTATTATTAATCCATTTATATCATAGTTCTAAATATACTACTAACATTATTCATCCGAGACGTTCAATTAATAATCGGCCCATATCACCGCGTAAAATCATGCAACGATAGTTCTTATATTTTTGTTTATTATTAATTTTAACTTAGAAATTATGTACAATGATCAAACAAAAGATTATATTATACATTTGTACAATAAATAAACTGAGATAATCTGTAGATTTTTTTTAATTAATATGATAATCTTTAAAATGATATATACATAACGATACATCACAAATATCACATTTTAAAATAGTTTCTCTTTTAAGGAACTTATATAAACGTACACTGTATCACTTTGATATTTTTATTCTTTTTTTCCCTTATCTTTTTATTTTTTAAACGCTTGGCAATAATTTCTTCCGCTAGTTTTTGCTTGTAAATATGGAAAGTTCGATCCTTTTTATTTTTTCTTAAAGAGGATATAATTATTTAACTGCATTATATCCACAAAATAAGAAAATATTTTTTTATACACTTTCTTACATCTGCGTATTTTTTGAAATTTAATTAACATTTGGTCCCCTTTATCAAATCCATCCATATTTTTACTATAATCTATTACTGTTGTTGGTTTCAAAATTTTAATATTTGCTTGCATATTATACAGTTCACGATATAAAATCGGTGAACTGTATCAGTTATCTATGTAAAGACAGTATCCTTGATGCAATAGTTCACTCTCTTTCATTAAATTCATCACGACATTTATATTAACAGATTCAGAATCAATTTTGTCTTTTCCAATGTATATTTTGAAATCTTATATATATATTTTTTTGTTTCACAGTTACATGATTTATAAAATTTAATACCAAATCTCACTCGTTTGGCTCGAATAAATTGTATGTAATACAAACGGCTTCTACATTGCATTAATGATTCATTAATGGAAATATTTTTATGCGGATTATACATACGTATGAAATTTTTTACATTTAAATACTTAATTTTTTTTTAATATTTAATTTTTATCAGTAGATTGTTAGAATCGCTATAACGTACTTATAATGTTCTTGAAGTATAGAATTTCTATGTTCTTATCTATACTTAAACGGATTAATTGTAATTAAAAAGATCTGAAGAACAATAAATAAGGAAAAATATAATAAAAATATATTGCTCATAAGACATTACCGAAATATTTTATGGTGACGGGATATTGTTATCGAGAACGGAATATTCCACGGGTCTTGATAATTGAAAATCGCGATAGGCGGATTATCCCGCTTACGAATGTAAATGAGTTAATGTATTGTTTTTTCATGAGTTTCAGAAAATAAAAGAAAAAAGATATCGTTCGGTTCAAGAGATTAAACACAATCGCATTATATCTGAGAGAAACTCTCTCTTCATTTATTTACAAAAAACATAGAATTTTAGAAAACAGAATACAAGAGTTTAATCTTACTCCGTTTCTTTATATGCTGTGTCAAGCTCTTTAGGAACATGGTCCGATTATTGGTTTAATACTGATATATTACCGCTATTGATATTTCACTAAAGTGATAAGCGCTTATGATAAAGAGCAAGCGGTTAATTATCCAATAATCGACGACACGAATGGCACATTAATACGACGTTTATCTATCTATATATATATATATATATATATATATATATATATATGTATGTATGTATGTATGTATATATATATATAATATACATATATATATATGTGTAATTTAATTGAAATGAAATTGAAAAAAATTGAATGAATAAAAATTTAATTGAAATGAAAAAATATATATATATTCTTTTCATTTCAATTAAATTTTTTAACGTTATAAATAATTCTTTGTTTTTCTCTTTTTTCTTATTTTACTTAGAAAAGAAACGATATTCTAATATAAAATATAACAAGTTTTTACAAATAATAAATAAATACAATAATAAAAGAATTTTAAGTAATTTAAAAATTCAATAAATTAGAAAATTTTATGAAACGAATGACGGATCGAAAATCAACGGGATAATAAATCAAACTATTCTACTTGTGTAACATGTTGTCAATTGATCGCAATCTTGCGATTAGTGAGGATAAACATTAATTCCTTGAGTATGATAATTACATATGAGAGACGTAGAAGAGGATTGTCATACTTATTTATATCATTTTTTCTCACTTCTTCGTCAAGTTCGCTATTAATCTTTCGTGCTTTCTCTTTTTTAATTAATATTGTTTATTAGGACAACACCATGAAAATCGATTCTTCGTAAAAATGCTACGTCATCACATATTTTCATACTTATTTTTCACATATCTATTGCTTCATAATATTTTCTATCTATTAGAAAATGTCTATCCACATACATTCATTCCATTCAATTAGAAGTACTAGATACTTTAATTTTACTCTGTTGACCATTCAATTCGAAGATTTAACTTCCTTCTTAATAAATAAATTATTTAATTGTCACTCCAATTAAAAAAGACATTATATATCCTAATTATTCATTTTACAATTCATTAACTAAAAGTTACAATTCATATCTAAAAGTTCTTATCTCCATCTTCTAATCATTTCATTTTTAATCAAAATAAATTTCATAAACATCCGCGAAAATCTTTTCTGCATAATACATTAAGTCTCTTATTTATTATCTCCTTAGTATTATTATTGTGTCCCATCTCTATTCTCTTTCTTTCTTTCTTTTTTTCAATACTTTTATTTTATTTTATTTTTTTCTTATTTATTTATCATTTTTTATCCACTTCTCGTATGTAAAACGTTTGTAAAATTGTTAACTTTTAATATTATAATAAAAATTAATCATAATAAAATTACGTTCGTTGTAATAAAAAAAAATTATAAAAGAAGAATTAATTTTATTCTTTTTCTTTTTTTTTCTATACCATACTTATCTCTTCGTTATGTGATAAAAAAGAAAAGTGATAAAAAAAATATTCTTAATAAAAGTTATAAAAATAAAGTAAACGATTATTATAACAGTAATCGAGATCAGTAGAAATTCACTTCCTTGATTTCTTGTCTGATTTTTTAGAAGGTATCATTACAGTTCGAAAATACTTTCGGACAATATTTGCGAGCTATAACGATGTAAGGAACGTTGCTATTCACATGAATTTTTGTCGATTTACTGAGATTATTCCACACGTGTATCGCTCGAGCTTGCTTCAATATCTCCATCGTTGAATTGCTCTTTTCCTTCTCGAAATATTTTTTCCACTTTTTGTAATGAATCGGATAGAAAGCAGAGGGTGGAAAAACTTTGAAGCCGTGGCAACGTGACACCGACATATCTCGAGTCTGTTGGAAATAAAGACCCGTTAAAGTTTAATCTTGATCGATTTATCATCGTGAACTCTTGGTTGCCAACGTGGATCGATGAACTACGTACATATGTAAGAACTTAATAGCGTAGAATTCGAATAAATTTACTATAAGCACTAGAGAATTGGGTTAGTTCGTGCATTTGAATTTGATTCTATAAAATGATTTTATGAGACAGGTAACAATAAACTGTTTGATTCGATTCGAAGAATTGAAAATTTGTTTTTAAAACATTACTATTTGTAATATTACATTTTATAAAAAATTTTTTCTTGGGTTTCGTTCAGAGAAAAATGTATATTTAGATTTATTTTTCCTCTTATTTTAATTGAAAAGTTGAGTGAAAAAAGAATACTTCAAAAAATACGAAAATTACGTTCCGCAGTTGATACTACGAATTTTAATTTTCAAACTAGATATGTGTCAAAAATGTTATTATATAAACTATTTTATTATATAAAAGCGATTAAAATAAAGACTGTTAAATGTTTATCTTTAATAAATTAAGATAAAGATTCGCAGAATGTGGAATATGTACTTACGTATTTGGTAGAACATATTTTTTGTAGAATTCTCGTAATAACGCCAGGTCCATTGTTACCCCAATCATTACCACGAAAATTTTTTTTCAAATCACGAAGGCAAGCATCTGCCATACGACGTCCAAGAATGTTCGAACTAAAACCCAACACACCGGCTGCTACATCATCCCAATCCTCAGCACCAGCAAAATTTGTTAAATTCTCCAATGACCTGGCAAATAGATTTATTTTGTTTTATTTATTATTATTCGATATCAGTTTATCATAGATAAGTACTCCGATTTAAAATATTATTATCATTTTAAAATATTATTAAATAAAAAATTAAAGTCACTTTTATTTTTTTAAATGTTATCATATAACTTTTTCTATGCGGTATTATATGTGACATTCAGATAAATTTTTATGATTTAGAATAAAGGTACATTTGTCCAATAAATTATTGAGAGAATCATTTTTAATGTAATAAAAGTCTTTATGAATATAAGCGGTCCATTTCGCTGGATTGCACGTGTTCTGGTTTTATATTATATTTATTGGATTTTTATTTATATGGATATTTACAGTCAATCGTTTACGAAATTCCCATAGACAAAATCCACAAACATTGAGAACGGATAATATGTGCATATAGAATTATAGATCTGTGAAACTTATTCATTGATACACATCGAAATTTAATTAAAAGAGTAGAACTTTGTATTGCAAAAGGTAACACGCAGTTTGAACACTTACTTGATTTTTTTTTTTTGATAGCAGGTAACATGATTATATACTATGAAAAAAAGTCTATGATAAGTCTGTTTACTGTTTAATTTTAATATTTAAGGACAAAGTATTTTTGAATAACGTTTTCATTAAATTTCAATGCATAGTAGCAAATATACTTCGTGGATATATACGTAATCGTATCATATTACGATACGTAATCATAAAATGAAAAACGATAAGATATATACTACATTCTTTATTTAATGGAGCAGGAATTATTCATTCTCAACAAGAGTGATATTATCCTTCACTCTATCACTGGAAAGCAATGCAATTACGCGACACTCTCTTCGTATATATGATAATACTTTGTAACTGGACAACTTGTCAATATTAGTACAACATTCATTTGTACATATTGTGAACATCATAATGGAAGTAGAACTATATATAAAATTTTAATAAGATTCAAGTCTTCGTTTTATAAGAAAGGAATAAAAACAAAAAAGTAAATTTTATAAAATGTTTACGCAAAATTGTTTGAACCATTACGTTTTCAATTTTGAATGCAAATGTTTTAAAGCGATAAAATAAAACAAAATTTGGTGAGTTTTGTTTTAATCACAAACAAAAGAAACACAGAATAAGAGAAACAAAAACTTACGTCGTAACGACGACGTCCAAGTCAAGATATATTCCTCCATATTTCCAAAGAGTCAAATATCTCAAAATGTCCGACATATGACTACGCTTCCATTTACTCTTCATCAGAGTACCACTTTTATACCAATCTTCCAACGGTGTATCTTTCATATAAGCTTCTGGGAAAATCCTTCTAATCTTGACGTTTGGATAACTCGACAATTGCTTTATCATTTCTTTCGTTTCCAAGGATATTGACGAAGGACTAAGAAATAAAAGATAAATTGTACTTTCTGGATTCATGAGAGCCGCCGATTCCACAGCACAAGCCTGACGTGGATTCAAAACGATTCCTTTTTCACCAAAACAGGATGTCTCATGGAAAAATATATTCTTCCCGAGTATAGGTTTCTCACGATCTACAAGAAAAATAAATAAAAGAGACTATAAAAATCGTTCAATAAATAGCGACCAAATAGAATCTTAATCTTTCTAGGAATTTAATAAAACTTGAGTGATTATCTAATCATTCGTTTAGATAAAAAAATATACATAGTTTCACTAATATGAAAATATGACATTCGTAATAAAAAATTGTTATAAAAAGAAAAGGATTAACACGGAGATATTTTAATCAAGATTTGAAAATCTTTCTTTTTCTCTTGAAAAAACCATTTGTCTTCATAACAATATGTTATCGTCAGCTATTATCATATTTTCTCGGGCTAATATGTTGCACTGTGTCAGTACATAAAGAATGCAATCTATTCATGTGTTGAAAGCATGGATATGATAATTTATTTAGAATACCGGAAGCTTTCGTATAAAATTTATTTTCTTCTTAGTATTGTTTAAAATTATTTACAAAGGAAAAGAAAACCTACCTGTCTTAGAAACAATTTCTCTCTCTCTCTCTCTCTCTCTCTCTCTCTCTCTTTCTTGTTGATTGTCGACATGACATACTCGATTATTAATGCAAACGTTCAATTTACAACAATTACATATTTAGATATATGTAACGTTTACTTTAACGAAATCATAATTCTACGATCGCAATTTTTGTTCTTACTACAATCACATACTGTGTACCATGATAACTATTATTTATTGTAATACATTAGTACGGAAATTCAATGGTGACTTGCACGGTATGTCTTTCAGACCTTCGCGTGAGGTGCATTTAAAGTTACGTGCGTTTGTCATTCATTTAAAATGTATTTACGCTGTACACATCGTGAGCTGAATCTCAAAAAACTTTTCTAATGTTTATTATAATTTGCTGATAAAACATTGTTCTATATATTAACATTATCATTGATAATAATACAACAAAGAGAAGCAGTTAGAGAAAAAGAGAGAGAGAGAGAGAGAGAGAGAGAGAGACGATCTAATTGATTATTTTGAAAATTTATATAAAATAAAAAAAATCCAATTTTCTTTCGATTACAAATCATATAAATATTCTCACGAAACATGTTATAAAATTACAATGTTTTAGAATGTAAAAATTTTTTCTAATCGCATACATATTCTCTTTGAAATTTTTTTTCGTATACATTTCGAATATATATATTTTCATATAATGTCACCACTTTACTTCTCTACAATTTGTCATTAACTCTATTGCTTCGATGCGAATCGCGTATGAACATATTAAAACGATAAATTAATTTGATCATATTTAACTCTTTATGGACATAGTAAAATGAAAAATGTCCTAACTTTTTAGTATTTATATATGCACAATGGAATGTTTTCCATCTTACATTGAAACAACAATCTAACGACCTTCTATGCAACTAAAATCTTTTTTTCTTAAAATCCTACATCCCAAAGAATTAAACTCATGTACACGCACATATATGTAGATACATAAATGACGATGTCTTTTTTTTGTCGAGCTAATATGTTGTATTGTGTCAATGTTAGTAATTTCTAATGCAACAGGACGTTCGCGAATAACACGAGTAATGAAACCTTCACTTATGACGAATTGAATGATTATGTACTTGCATGCATACAATGAGACAAATAACTTATCTTTTCATTGCTACAACAGATGTGTATTTTGACATATAAATACATATAGAAATATGTGAAGTGACAAAAAATATATAATAATGATTTGTATTATTCTATCAAAAAAAAGAAACGCGAATCGCGGATTCGTATGAAAGAAATATTTCAACAATAAAAAGTGCTTCGAATTATAAAAAGTTATGGAAATAAAAGCTTTCAAATGGTAATAATCAAATTTGATAATAACAAAAGATTAATTTTATAATGTTTTTTGTTTGTTAAAAAAATAAATAAATAATTACAGCGAATGTAAAATCGTGGAATTCTATCTTCGAACCTAATTCTTCGATTTTGTAAAAATTTATAATAATAATCGGATTGCATAGAGTTTCTTTAGTGATAAAATAAATATTAAAGAAACGAAATTAAAAGAAAAACTTGTACGGTTTTACATCGAATGTTACAATTAAAATGAAATAATATCTTAAATAAGGAAACGTACCAGACTCCAAGTGAGGAAAACCATAAGTATTGGAGATCTCGTAACATGAAACATCATTGTTGTCTGTTACAATAAAATTTGTAACCTTTTGCACGATAGTATTATCGTTCGATGTCATTACGATAAAAAGTAATACGGCACATACAAAACCGAAAAGCAATCTTTTCTTCATTCTTCAGCCGGTTTTTGAAGTTCGTTATCTCTTATTTTCAAAAAATTTTCGATTAAACGTTAATGGGCCTGGTGAAAATTCTTCTTTACTCTTCGTCACTCTCCAAAGCATATTTTGCACTCAATACCTACAAAGAAAAGTAAATAATAATCTTTATAAACTTATGATTAATTTAATCTCATAGTTTCTTTATTTTCTTATCTACATGACAAAAATTGATAATGAATCGACGAATAGTTTCTTTCGATTTTTATATATACATACGTGTTAGTATATAATTGCTCAAGTGCCAAAATAAAAAACTTATCACTTGTGTCTCGCGTTATATCAATTTATGTGATACGAATGTTTAATTTTCGAAATATAAAGGTTAGCTCTTCATTTCTTTATATAAAACTTCATTTCTTTTTACATATAACAAAATCGTAAAAAAGATCTAAGTAAATTCAAATTTGATCATATACAATAATTTGAATCATTTTCGATTCATTTCCAATAATATGATAAAATAAAATTTTAAAGATTAATATTATTGTCAATTCTCGATAAACATGAATATAATCATTTCAAATAATGTGATTAAATGTTGCTACAAAATATTATATATACCTACATATCAAAATCAATTTTTTTTTACTTTTACATATCTCATATCAAAAATTCCTTAATTAATTCAACAAGCTTATCTTAAATATAGTGTGACTCGACAATAGTAAAAAAAGAACGAAAAGTAGAACATGTTTAAAACTGAAAATAAATAAAACTAAGTGATAACCACTTTTAATTTTTAGACTTTTTGATGTTTTTCTCGATAAGTAATCATATCTAATCTTATCAGATATAAAAGAAAAACTAAAAATTGTATAAAATACTTATAGTACTAAACCATAATTTCGGATATTTATGTTTCGAAATTTTTATTATGTATTTTATTACGTAATTTCCACAAATTCGTATTTCTTTGTTCAAAAAATAAAAAATAAAAAATAAAAAAAATAGAAAATAAACGAACATGCATATAATATCACATATATTTTTTTTCACTCATAATGTCCCATTTAAAACGATTCAATGACATTATATATACGTATTTTAAGACAATGCGTATGTATATCGATTTGAAATTAACTACGTATGTATCTATGTATCTAACTGAGGTTTATAAACACGATATTCTTAGGCGAATCAATAGTAAAAAGGTTCCTTCATTGACCGCACTCGTAAAGTCAATAATCTTAATAATTTTAAATGAATATTTGTCTTCTCGATAAAATAGAGAATACTCGTTTTGCGTACAATGATATTCAATAATTAAATAAATAACTAAATAAATACATGAATATATATAGACAAAACAATTTGTTTCATATTGATCAATCTTAGTAATTCGATTATTTATGTATACGAAAAAGAACGAAGAAAATCCCGCATTATTGCCGCACCTAACGAAAAATAATAATTCACTAAATTTTTGATTGTCTACTACGGAAAGAAAATAAACTAGGAAAAAAAAAGGAAATAACAACAATAATATAATTTCACTTGTCATTTATCACATACAACATGAATACACGTATAGACACACACGTCAAATGAATCACGAAAATATGTATTATACAATACAATGCCACACACTTTTTTCTTACCTTGTCGATTTCATCTCGTCCTAACAGATATTTCTGCCTATAATATTCCTATCTTTATCTTCTTTTTTCCCGTCTATCATTCCTAAACGTTTATTTTATTGATAACGAAGTGATATCAGTAGATATAATCACTATCATTTTGACGACCACTCTCATTCTCCCCTTTTATCTCTCTCTCTCTATCTCTCTCTTTCTCTCTCTCTCTCTCTCCTTCTCCCCTTTTATCTCTCTCTCTCTATCTCTCTCTTTCTCTCTCTCTCTCTCCTTCTCCCTCTCTCTCTCTCTCTCTCTCTCTCTCTCTCCTTCTCCCTCTCTCTCCCTTTCTCTCTCTCTTTCTCTTAAAATCCGAACAGAATTATATCAGCTCATCCCCTAAATATTTCTTTTACTCTTCTCAAGAATAAAACAATCGTGTCCAATACAATAAATAATTTTTCTCACACAAAATAAGAAGAAACACTATAAACTTCTTGGATATGTTTGTTATTATTTTTCTTCTATTTCTCTTAACAGATTTTTCTTACTTTTCTTTTGGTCAAATAAAGATTGAAAGAATTCCAAGTATTTCCTCCTCCTTGTCGTTATTCATTTGCCAATCCCGTTTTTCTTTTTCTCTCCTTTTTCTCTTAACGCTTTGCTTTTTTCTTCTACTAATTGCCTTCCTCATCGACGAGTTAACAGTTTATATACAACACCTAGGCACCTCTAGTCGTGTGGTCCTGAAGTCAACCCAGACGCGATGCACCGCTTTATCCGCATCTCGAGCGGTGCGGTCGAAACGGTTTTACAGACGCATGCGTACTGCTTCCAACGCCGAGAATACTCACGCGGGACCTCTCGGGGATCTCTTTTAAGATAAAGAGAGACAGACAAATAGAAAGACGGAGAGAGATAGAGATAGAGACAGAGAGAGAGAGAGAGAGAGAGAGAGAGAGAGAGAGAGAGTGAAAAGAAAAAAGGAAGATATTACATATTTGCATCTGTCTAGGTCAAAAACGTGCAAAGTTGTCTCGTAGAATCAATTGACTCTTATTCTTACTTCTTCTTTCTTTCTTTTTTTTTTTTATATATTAATTGATTCTTGTTTTTATCAAATCAACACTTTTCAGCCATTGTTTACTATGTCATTACGTTACAATGTCATCACGTATTTATGAATGAAAGTATATATGGTAGATATATTGGTTGACTGAATCATAAAAACGGTAGTAACATATTGCATGTGATAATAACGAGAGAATCTTTTCCTTTTTTTTTTTTTTTATGGAAAGTTTGAATCTCTCTCGTTTAAATAACTTCATTGTTTTTCTTTGTCTTTAATACGATACTTGTATACAGATACTTTGGAATAATTTCTGAAATCGATTCTGAAAGAACACAAAAAGATTCGAATATTAGTTTGTATAAAAATACGGAAATAGAATTTGATAGATTTATGTGTACTTTATAATAAATTATAGGTATATATTTGTATATTGAAATGCTCACCTAGGAAATATTTGTAACATTTTGATTTATTGAAAATCGCCTATGTAACAATGTTCAACATGTTCCATCTCGTTTCTTCATGAAAATTAACAATTTTTTTGTGGTTGGGAATTTTCCTAGTATATACAGATTTTTATATAATAAAAATCTAAAAGAATGTTTTTTTTGAATATCTTCAATAATTTTTTAGATAATCGTTTGTTATAATTTTCACTGTATGAAGAGCATAAAAAAATCCCCTGCAAAAAATGTCTTATCCTATGATGTACCTATTCATGTCTTCTGAAAAAAGAAAAAAGACAGAAATTATAATGAAGAAAATGTTTCTTCTTCTTAAAATATATTTAACAAACGATCCGTAAGAGCGAATATGACAATGAAATATACGATAGTTGTGTTCTGAAATAAATTATCAATCGCGTTGCAAGTGGACGTTATCGATTTATCTATATATGTATTTAAAACAACTCGCCGATAGATAATGGATTAAAGTCAAAGGAAAAAAATAACATTATCATAAAAAAAAGAAAAAAGAGAAGAAAAGAAACGCAACGATGCTTATTTCTTTCTAATATATTCGTATCCGTTCGCGAGAAATTATGTTTAAAATATGAAATAAATTTCAGAATGAGAAATAATCTTATACGAAATATCTAATTTATCGAGAATTAATTACGAGTTAATATACACGTGTGATAAACATTATTAATTTTATTATGAGAGATATGTTTAGTCTCGCGCATATTTTAGAATTAGACGATCGAAAGTTGGAATAAGTCGATTAAGCATGGATTACATAAAAACAAACCATCTTTTACCTTAAGCAAACTCTAGATGAAAGAAGAACGTGGTATATTGTTCGAATAGGAAATGGGGGAAGGGCACAAATATAAAGCTTACCTGAACTGGATTTTCTCGTAGTTCCCTGCGAGTTTAACTTGAAGGGGTCTGACATTTAACATCTTTTCAAGGTAAGTTAGTTTTTTTTTGTATTGTGGAAAATTGAATATAATTCTTATATGTCAACGAACAAAATCAAATTCCCTTTATACTTCTCTTCCTTTTTTCTTCCCTGTTTAATACAACAACAGAGTTTTATTTGTTTATAAAATAGAGATAAAGATATTTATAAATATATTTATATGGAAATACTTAATATATTCTATTATATATATATATTATATATGTATAAATATTATATATAAATATTATATTTTAAAATAAAATATATATAATATATAAAAAGTATACATAGGAGTGTATATATATATAAAGAAATATATAGTATAGTTTATATATATATATATATATTATTGCGTATTTGCCAATAAGATTAATGTTGGAATTTTCAATATTTTATATCTAAATAAACAATATTTTATTGCAGTATTGAATATGGCTTATTAAAAATTTCAACATTTCTTCTTGGCCAATTTAATTATGTTATTATTTTTTATATTAAGTTTAAAACAATTCAATAAGTTAAACATGTAGCATGCTCTTGCCGGAAATCATTCATTAAATAATTAGTATCTCCCTCGATGTGTTATGTGTACAGTAATAACAGTTGGTACAATCATGTGTTCCTACTTTAAAGCTTCCTCTCTTTTCTTGTTTGATAATTTACGTTATACAAGGCGATCTTCTTTTTCTATTAAATTCAACATTTTCTTTACAAATCTTTCTTTTTTTCTAAATATATTCGAAGAAATACGTAATTAATCAAATTATATGCACCATGATACCTTCTCCATTTCCTACATTTAATTTCCAATATTTTTTATTAAAGATGTAGTTAATAACATAACATTATTTTTTAAATAAATTAATACGATTGATAATAAATATCATTTAGGTACTTTAGAAAAACACAATCGTTAATAATAATAATTAATAGTTTGTTCTTTTTCGTTAAATAAATATATAGAAACAAATATTATTGTATATTATTTATTAGTAAAACAGACTTCTATCTTAGGTTTCAACTTCCAATTTCTATTCGTATTAGTATTATAATTTAGTTCTATAATTAGATGTCGATAATATAGAAAATTATACAAGAATGGTAAAAGAACTTTAAACACTCGATGAACGTAGCTAAAAACTTTTCCTTTTCATTAGATTTAATTAACTTATAATTGTTTTAATTAATTGTTTTAACATTTAAAAATATTATGTTTTCTCATTGTATTGAAAAAAATAAACATCAGCATTTCATGGAAAGAGTCACATTTATGTAGATCCAGTAGTAAAGAAAATATTGATCATAGAAGTTAACTACTTGGTAACGCAATATAGCTACTCAGTCTTTGTACTAGTCATGATTGTGTACATTCTTTTTCAATCCGCTAACATATAGAGTTTTAATTATGTCAAGTAAATTTTTAAGATACTGCATTACTTTTTTAACCTTATTGCATCATGTAAATAGTAAAATACTTCGTGGGACTCTCGTAACGCGTGAAGTATTAAAAAGAAATCTATTTACAATTTTTAAAACACAAGCATCTGTAAACACAGAATATATTTCGTATAACAACATTTTACAAAGTTACGTTGTTTGGATTGAGAAATATACAAAATTGTATTTTCCTTTTTTAAACTCGATAATAAAAATATTTCAATGTGAATCATTCTATGTCTGTTTAAACGATGATTGATGAATTATCGATTAACCAAATAAATTATTATACATATGAAATTAAGCAATACATATATAGCATATTAAATGAAAACGTTTTAAAAAATATTTTTAACGATACATTTTGTAAACATAACAATATATATATATAGATTTTTTTTTTACAGAATTGGGCCTTCCTTGCAAGATTTTGTTTTCTCACAAAACAAGGCACATTTCGGTATGATTTAAACATTGAGAGTGAGAACAGTTCTCTAAATCTTTTACTGTATTATGATGCACCTCATCAATGGCCTAGCGTATATCCCTCAAACAAAACATGCGAAGAAAAAAAATCTATTTTAAGCGTAGAAAATGGTCAGATAATACAATTGTCTACATTGACATCAGCCATATCTGGATGTGTTGTAAAAAATAATTCATCACTACATTGCAATAGCTACAGAAGATTTCAA
Organism: Vespula vulgaris; assembly: GCF_905475345.1. Taxonomy (NCBI): domain Eukaryota; kingdom Metazoa; phylum Arthropoda; class Insecta; order Hymenoptera; family Vespidae; genus Vespula; species Vespula vulgaris. The sequence continues at coordinate 5,542,542 of NC_066588.1, forward strand.
TCATCCAGACCAACATGGTGGTTCATCGTATTATCAGATTGTTCTACTAAAACAGGTTTAAATGTTACATATTGGATTTCATTAACAAATGCATCTCCAGGTAACATATGGAAAGAGCACTTTTCTGCAGATGAATTTTGCAAGTATTTTTTCTGTAAAAATTTTTACTTTTATTACTAAATTTTTACTTACTTAATATAGTAATATATTATTTTTAATGAATATTTTTCAATTACAGATATACTACCAGAATTACTAATAGCAGCTTGCATTTATGTAGTACTTCTCATATTAAGCTTTTATGTAGCAGTACAATTACGCTCAAGAAGACTCCTACATGTTTCATATAAATTATTCATGGGTTCTCTTCTATGTCAATTAATAGGCATTTTATTAGAAATTTACAGTTATTTTAACCTTGCACTGAAAGGAGTTTTTATAACTAGTGCTTCTTTAGTAGGTCATCTTTTAGAAGCATGTTCAGAAACTTTATATACAGTGCTTATGCTACTGTTAGCATTCGGCTATACTATCACTAAAAGTGCATTAACACCTAAACAAATTCGATGGCTCACATATTTCATTTGTCTTAGTGCAGCTTGTCAGCTGGCATTGTATATGTATCAATTTGAAATCTTTGATCCTGGTTTAGTCCTTTATATCTATGAATCACCACCAGGTTACGGACTAGTAGCATTGAAATTGATTGCATGGATTGTATTCGTTCTTCGTTGTTTTAAAACAACTAAGAAAATGACAAAGAAGGTCCATTTTTACGGGTCTCTACTTTCTTTAGGATCAGCATGGTTCCTATGTCATCCATTGACGGTACTTAATTAAACTTATGCAAACACATAAGAAAATAATAAATATATATATATATAAAATGCTGACTAATTACATGCTTAAGAATTCCATAGACATGCTTTGCTATATACATAAAAAATACAAAGATGCTTTTGTTGATTTCACAGGTACTGTGTATTACTGTGCTTGTAGACAAATGGATAAGGGAGAGTGTTGTAAGAGGATGCTCTCTTTGGATCGTTCTTGTGGGACATGCAACATTTCTTTATGTTACACGGCCTACTATTGCAAATTCGCGTTTTCCATTTCACATTAGAACATGCCAAGTAGTTCCAGTTGGTGGTAATGGACAAAATCACAGTTACGAGCCTCGATTCCGAAAAGTAGTTTCAGCATTCACAATCTCATAATTGTTATTTCTTCCTCTTATTCTTAAGAGCAATATGTAAAAATGTACGAAATGATGGATAAAATTTCTATGAGGTGTAAATAATATTTATATCATTATTATGCTTTTAGAATGGTTTTATCTTAAAAGATCTCTAGCATGCATATATCCTTAAAATTATTATTTACCTAAAAATAGTGTTCATAAAATTGTATATTGTATTAAATCCATATAAACAGACATTTATATAATCTTGTGTAACTGCGAATATATCTTTGATGTTTCTGTATTGCCTACCAATATCTTTGTAGGTATTTATTCATGTATTTACAACTTCAAGATAAATCTATTATTCATTTCAGTAAAGAAAATGCTTGCTGTTTATGAGTCTTTTTTTAATTCAATTACATGAACCATCCAACCATCCATCTCTCCATCTTTGGTCAACTAAGTTGCAATCAAACTTTGGTTTACCTAACTTTTTGTTTACCTCATTATGAACAGCACATAACCATTGACTCAAAACTTTCTGCGAGTCAGTTTGTGGTGGCATATCTTTTAATTGTTCTTGAAAATCTTCTGCACAGGTGTGGCAGGGATAAAACTTAGAAAATATATACATAAATTTTTTCATATCACTTTTTTGCTCTTCACTTGGATGATCAGGATAACGGGCTGCCATTGTATGTAAAAATGCCCATGTTTTTGAACCTACTTCATCTCTAGTTAACGGACAATCATCACGTTGAGTGGTAGTAATGTTTGTATTAATATTATTTGATTGCTGCTTTTGAGCATCATTCTACAAAAAGTAATTAGATTATACAAAAAATTTATTTCTACTTTTTTAAATATTTATTTCAATTAAATATACCTTTCCTGAATCAAAAGTTTGCTGCTGTAACTTTACCCATGTTTTAAAGTCAGTGCATGTTCGACAGGGCTTTTCCATTTTAACATATTTATTATAACATTACGTTATAAAAACTTATAAAGACGTATATTTATAATGTCATTCTATAAAACATAACCTTTTATTACTAATAATCTCAGAAATTATAGCTTTCATATGCACATTTTTCGCTCGAAACGTGTGTGACTTCAGCGACAGGTATGGACAAAATATGAACTACAAACGCAATAAGAAAACACTGCTCCTATTATGCAACTATTTCATCAGCGTATAAACTTCTTAGGTTATATATGCTACTTGTAACCTAAAAATTGAGTTAGTATATGATAAAATTTTTTTTATGTAGTAAAAATAATAGTACATTTCATAAACGCAAGAAAAAACCATATGCCAGATTATACTTTTCTAATTATTTAATATTCATATTAACATATAAATTAGTAAAGAGTAATAAAAATAAATGAAAATAAATAAGAATAATACTGAGAAATTCGGAACATTCAGTGAGTTTTCTAAAAAATTATTTCAGAATTTTACTATATTTTATGTATTTATTTATTGAATAATCTATCGTATGATTACCAATGGAAAATATAAGTACTTTAACGTTTAGTCAAAATACCGTTTGAAATGAATCAGAAAATCTAACCATCGATTTACACAGAGAAGAAAGTAATACTCTTTTTCACAGGAATAAATCATACACCACTCTAGTGTTTATATAAAAATCAGTAGTAGGGATAGCAGCTTCTTCTCTTTTGCCGCTAAGTTCAATGAGCGCCACTGTACGAAACTTAATATATCAACGGGCAATTTCCAATGACATAAAGTGATTGGATTATTTTCTACTTTATTCGCAACGTTATTGATTTACGACATTTTCAAGTCATCATTAAAGTTTGTCTTCTACCTGTGAATTACATTGGATAGATACAAAAATATTCACATCTCATTTAGTTAGTTTCTTACTTAAGTGGAATAAAAATAACATGATAAGTATTCAACTTTTTGCCGCCAAATTGAAAACTCTCCATCTTAGATTTTGATTGGTTGTTATTTGTTAACTTGAAACAAGTTCGCAAAGAATTTCATTGTAAAAACGAAGAAACATTTTTTCCGTTTTATCGTTTACGTACTTTACGAAAATTTGTTAAAACGTTATAGTGAAATTATTTATACGGAAGTAATTTCTTTTTAACGAAGAAACTAAATCTCTTATATCCAAAAGAAATTTTACTTGATATACGAAAAAGACAATGCGCATGTTGCGGCGAATGTAAAATTGTAGAACCCAACCTTACCCGACCATCGTGACAGACGTCAAGTGCGGTTTTACTTCGTACTCTGTTAAAACTCGAATGATTCGTTTGTTTGGGAAAGGAAATTCAAAACAGACAATGGCGAATCGTAAAAAGATCGATAGGTCTTCACGATCAGTATCAAAAAATACAAGACAACTCACTACAGATACAATGTTTTCATCATCTTCGTCCTCTGACGAAGATGATCAGCTGTCTACAAGACGTGCTAGAATTTTAACTCAGGATCATCTCAGTAGAAATCGTGTAGTTGAAAATAATCAACAGACAGGTTAGATTCACTTACATTTACGCGCTGAATCATTCTAATGTAATTCTTATCGATTATCATCTTATTATAGGTCAAGATATTTCACGTCGTGAAGAAAATCCATTTAGTTTTAAACACTTCTTGAGAAATGAATCTCAACCAAATTATTATAAAACTGGTGCAAGACCGAAGATTTATTCTTCCTCTGCGACAAGTCCAAATAATCTTGAAAAAGATAATGGAGTTTATTCTCGAAATCCAACTGAATTACCAGATTTTGTACAAGATCATTTAGTCATAGAACAATGCTATTTAAATCATGTATCAGATCAACAAAGTATACCTGATGTAGACAATCTTCCAGATTTTGCATTAAACAGTGTAGAGCAAAGGCAATCACGGCATAGAAATGATTCAAAAAAGTCTCAGTCGCAACTTTTGCCTGATATTCCTTTTGATCTTACTGGTTCAATAGATAAAGCTATACCTCACGAGGATTATTTTCTTTCAAATGCAACATGTTCAAATAACATAAATTTACCTATATTCGATACAGTTGATAATATTATTGATACCTCAGAATCAGCTTCAGATTCGGGAGGTGAGATTTCATATTTTTTATGTTTTTAAAAACGTTACATTACATATAACGAAAAATTTATATACTCTTCTTTTTATTTTTTAAATTTATTATATTGACTAATTTTTTTATTATTAACAGAACCAGAAGTTAGTAATAATGTTGTTACAAGAGATTGTACACCAACAAACGATTCAAGTGTACCCAAATTATTACCAGATTTCTTAAATGATGGACCAATCCATAGTAGAACAAATCTTTCCAATGACATTGGATCTAATTCGCAATCTAATATGGTAGAGTCAACAGAACGAAGGGTATGTATTTTATTAATAAAAAATTGTAAAAACCTAATAAATACATGTATGTACAAGAACTGTTTTTTCACAGCTTTTATTAGAGAATGATAGGTTGAGGCAAGAATTGGACTCGGCTCGCAGAAAAATTAATGAAAAATCAATTAGGCAAGTTGTTTTTTATTCTCGTCCTTTATCTTGAAAATCATTAACACTTGCTGATATCAAAGTGTTTTATTACAGAATTCAAATGTTGGAAGCAGAATTGGCTTCTAGAAAAGAAGTAGATTATGAAGAGACTGCACATCTCGAAAAAGCAGTGGAACAAGTTGAAGATAATTTAAAACGTAGTACGGTAAATACAAATTTAAATGATCTCCAAATTAGTTATTTCAATATTTCTGATAGATAAATGAAATATTATTGATTCTTTTTTGTTTGACAGAGAAGAGCCCTCAGTGCAGAAAATACTGTAACATCATTAAAAAAAGAAATTAAAGCATTAACGGTTAGTATAAATTTTAAATGTACTCATTATACAAAAATTATATCAATCAAATTGTAACTCTAATTTAGACAGAGCTATCGTTACTGCGATTGGAAAACAAGGAACTTAGATCTGCCGTTGTTACAACGGATAAGAACGAAGGCGGTATGCCCTCGGAAAACGTAGATAAAACCGTGCGAAGACTCGCTGGTGAATTAAGAACTGCTGCTTCAACAGCTGAAATCTCACTCAGGTAATAATTTGTTCTAAAATAGAATATAATATATATATATATATATATATATATATATATATATATATATATATAATATATGTATGTATGTATGTATGTATTAAGGTATATGCACGTACATATACTTTTTTTTCCCATTCATTTTAAATTTATATATTTTGATACAGACAATTGATGTCTGGAGTGGAGAATCTAAGGGTACTTGCTTCTACCCTTGAAAATGTGGACAGAATAGAAGATACGACCAAAGATTTCTTACCCGATTTGGATGAAAACAATGCTGCTGGCCCTGCACTCTGAACGATCCCTACGCATTCACATTTCCATAATACAAATCTATCATACCTCTCTTTTATATTCACCTCAACCAACGCTAAGTTCCTCGTGCTCTCGCAATAGTGCCGAGCATATTTGCGCCGATTGATAATTTAGATTCGATTGTGTAATATGTTATTTATGACGTGTTTGTTGTACTTTTGTATTAGTTAAGAATAGATTCTAAAATGCATCTAACTTCGACACCCAGAGGTACAGGCGTACGACGAGTAATGTTCTGTTTAATAATTCTCATTGATCTTTGAATCAGATAGTTGACAACTATTATAAAGAGGATATATTTTAAAAGCTATATCCTTGATATACAGATTACAATTAAGTAATTGCCACTAGGTGTTAATTAAGGGATAAGCAAACAGGTATTATATTTTTCATATACATATTTTTGAGTACGACCAAAATGACAGTATAACGTACGTACCTCATCGATACATACGTTGAATCATGCAACGCAATTTTTATGAATATTGTTTAATAAATACACGTCAATCCAAGAGGATTTCAGTAACAATTATGATCGCTAATGCTATCAAATAGAGCATCATATCATTGTGCAATTGCTTTGAATTTAAGTTAAAAGAAAATATAGTAAACTACTGGAATCCTAAGATCAATGCGTGTATTGCACCTCTGCAGCCTTACAACTTTGCAAAATCATTTTTTACACTAAAGGCAGATGATTTTATTTTGACAATAAAAAAAAAAAAGAAAAACAAAGTGCATATACTACACAAATTTGGATACCAATAAACAGAATTATATCTTAAGTAAATTATTATCATATATATGGCAGTGTTCGTTGTATAAAATGCTATGAATTATCACATAACGTTTCGAAAAATAGTTAACGATCCAACAAAACGCAGTTTCGAAGGAATAGGCAAGTTCTTACTTACAAAACGACAAACAAAACGTAAGTATTGGTATATGTAAGTATTACGAACGATTCTTAATATATTTTGCTATTACTGAAGTCCTTCAAATATGCTAAGTAAATCAGTTTGTGTTTCAGTATGACTTGTTTGCGCATTTAGCCATGAACGACAAGCACCCATTGAGATGTTGCAACCTGTTTCACAAATCAATGATTTAGTTTGAGTTTCAGCAGAGACTGTTGTATCGTCCAATTGTGTCCAAGCAGTTTGAGTTTGAATATTAGTTAACACTAGGTCGGATGATATCATTTCATCAGAAGTTTGAGTGTAAGTATTGTTATAGAACAATTGTTCCATATTATCAAAATTATCTGTTGTTTGAGTTTCGATGGTAGAACTCAAAGCAAAAGTTCTAGATAAAGCGTCAGAGTCAAAAAACGTCTGAGAATATCCTTGTTCAGTTTGAGTCTCTATACTACTGAATTTGTCATGGAACGTTTTTTCAGTTAACATTGGATCTGACCTTGATATATTATTTGTAGAGGAAAACGAATATTCTTGAACAACAGTGGAATCTTCTGTATAAGGTAATGTCATTAATGCTACTGTGCTCTTGGGTAAGCATTGTATCAGCGAACTGCTACTATGACTGTAAAAAGTTTCTAAATCTGTTTGAGAAACATTATCATGTAATGCTTCAAACATATCTTTTTCCGGTATCGTTTGTGTACCAGAATTGTTTTTTTCTTCCCAAAAGTCTTGTAAGCCTACATCATGTCTTAATGGCAAAGGACTAGCAGGAAATAAATTGGAAGAAGTAAAATTATCTTCCAAATTGATATCTTCTTTGAGCAGTGAAGATTCTGGCTTTTTCGATATTGAATTACTCTTTCTACGTTTTCTAACTTTAAGCGGTTCCTTTCCAATGAATCTAGCATCTGTAGTTTGAGTCTCCGTTGATCTACCACCATGTTTTTCATCTTGTAATCGGACCGTTTGCGTTTGTCTAGATACTTTTCGCTTTCCACTGGTTCCATTATTATTGGTTACCTGTTTCAACGGACTTGATGCTCTCTTATACTTCTTACACTCATCTGTTTGTACACCAATATTAACAGTAATCTTTTCGGTTACATTAACATTAGAATTACTTCCTTCCTTATTATTTTGACTTGGTAAAATATTAACAGGCTTATTTACCGTAGATATGACAGTAGGAGACAAAGAGATATTACGGGTCATTTTTGAGTTGGTTCGTCTAAAAATAAATATTGTAATTACGCATGATTGTAAATTATATATATTAGATTTTCTTCAAAATTAAAAATCATTACTTTCCTACGAACTGAGCTTACCTCAAAGAACTTTTATATTTATTGTCTATAGTATGCAATGATCTTTTAGCATGGGTAAGAAGTGCCTCGTAAGTGCTGTAAGTTTTTGAGCAATAACAGGAAAATTCTATGCCACATATCCTCATGTGTCCTTCCTTCGCAGCTTCGGTCGAGAAACTTTTAGCACAACGTGTACACGCGAAAGTCTTCTCTGCATGCACCTTCAGATAATGCTGCATCAAAGGAGTAAAATGGTTGCATCCATTTCTTGATAATCTACTCACGCTAACCAACCTGCTTCAGATATTTCATCGTCGTAAAATATCTTTCCGATTCTGGCGCATAAACACAAGTTTCTACCGGGCAGTGATAACGAACGTTTTCCTTTGTGGTCTTTCCTAATTTTTTTCTCTGGTGTACCTTCAGGTTGTGCAGTCGATATCGTGGCTCGTTTCGGAATAATAAACCGCATTGCTCACAGCATATGCTATTTTTTATAACACTTAATTCCTCTGCCGAAGGGCAGACCATTTCACAGTACGTCGATCGGTTCTTGGATACCCGCGTTTCCTCCATTAGAGGTTATCCGCATCTCTCCTATGCACGGAGAGTTGATAGAAAGAGAAAGAGAGAGAGACCAATAAGAAGGAAGACTACGTGAAAGATAGAATGAGAGAGAGAGAGAGAGAGAGAGAGAGAGAGAAACTTCAATGACAGAATTGCACTCTGTCAAATGCGCGCCGGTATATGTAGACAGTAGCCGGTCAATTCGTTGTCTTCTCTTTACGATTGTCGAAAATCATTATTCATCTTCCCAGTCTACTCTTGTCAATTCCCTTTTTTCTGTTCGCTATATCTATATATCCATAATAATGCCGGGCTCATCTCATCGATCAAACAAGGAATATCTTTTTTCTCTTTACTACATAATAATTCTCTTCGATTAGTATTTCTCGAAACAACATAACATATTCTACATACTTATATACAAATATAAAACTTTAAATTGAACTATCTACATACCTTTTATAAACATCAAGTGACATATGCACAGAGAACAACTGAACAAGTGTGATCAATATGACACCCTGCTGCACCTTTTTATCGTCATAGCAGATATATTTGAACAATATTACATTGTCTATGTAATGTAGTGTCACATTAGAAATAAGATCGATTGGCTCTTTCTTCTTTTTTTGAACTTTATTTAAACGAACGAGATATATCAATTAATTCGTTTATTCGAACGAATAAAATTGCGTTAGCAGTTAAATTGTGCATGTAATGTTCCGTTCGAGCCAAGGCTAAATGTTCGTTCGTGGCTTAAAAAACGTTTAGAGTATGCAAAAAAGAGAGATAGAAAGAAAGAGAAGGAAAGAGAAAAATATCAAGAGGGAGAGAGAAAGAAAGAGAAAAGGGATGGTAGGGGAAGAAGACAAATTTATCGAAAAAAAATCAACCTTTCAAGGTGGCGCACACGAGAACGCGAGCTAGCGCGTACTGCTAAAAAGCTCCCACGGCGCACGTGCTTGTTCCCCGCGAGTGGCGTTGCGTTCGCATGAGATCGTCGCGAGTCAGTCGCGTCAGTTCGTCGCTCGCGGTGAGGTCATACACGTTCGATGCTTCTTTTAAAATTTATTATTCCGTTGCGCATACGACGAGAGTCTCATGTTCGTTTCTTACGTTAAAAGAACGATAGAGATGATCAAAGTACACGAATTGGACGAAGAGTAGTGTCTTCTGAAATCGTCTTGAGAAAACTTTGAAAATTTATCAAGAGAAAGAGAGAGAGAAAGAGTAAGAGTATATAACGCTTCTCATCGATCGTGCTTTCGGTATACTTTTAGGTGTATTCGTTTTTTTTCTTACGTTACGTGACACATCGAACGGCATTATTCTTTAACGGATACTTCTTAAATCTATGACAAACATTGTCGTAACAACGCGGCATTAATTGAAATCGTTCGGAAGAGCTGAGAGAGACGATCAAGCTGAGTGCATCGACCCGAAGCGAGTTATTGATTTTCGCCGTCAAGTAGCACACACTTGTACTTCTTTATTCTCCTAGCTGTTGTAATTTTTATTTCCTCGGCTTTCTTTTCTTTTCTCTTTTTTTTTCTTTTCTTTCTTTTTTTCCCCATAGAAACGTATTCTTTCTCGATTTTTCTTGTATCTTCTTGTTAAGCATTTTTGAAAAATCTTCTTCGAAAGAAATTCAGTTCGGTTACTAACCTACGTTAACTCGATACCTATCGGCCTAGTTTCACCAAGCTTTCGAAAGCTGGGACACACGACGCAAGCTCCTTTGCATTCTCTTCGAGAATAAAATAACTATTGTTTTTTCAATGTCGATAAATATATCATGAAATTTAGTTCGATTATGAAATTCATAGATAGGTCATGGAAAAGTGTGTTAGTTTTATTTAATTAAACGTTCCTTTTCTACGTATGAATTTAACTTTTATTGTAATAATTTCCGTCATCGTTTGTCATATCAGGTATAAGACTTTGATGCTTTAACGATTTTATTGTCCCCACTCTATTACGAATAAAAGAAAAGTCATGTGGCTTTAACAAAATTGAGATAAAATCACCGATCGTTGAGATATTCCGTGCTTTTTTTTTTTATTGTTCATGACATTCGATTCAAGTCGATTATAACGTTACGGGAGTGGGAGGAGGAGGGGGAAGGGATAAAGGCAGAATAAATAATTACAAATTGGCTAGTACTGACTGGTACTCACCATATACTTGCTTATATATATACTTACGTATAATTATATCCGTATAGTAATAAAATCGTGTGAATAATCGAATAAATCGCGATGTAATTCGATTACAAATGAATAGAAAAAAAGATATTGAATATACCTATATAAATCGTCAAACATATATATATATATATTTTTTATTATTTAATATAATAATCATTATTATATCATAATTATATTTATTATTATTTGCATCATTAATCTATTAAAAATTTGTTCGTTATTTTCATCAAATGTTTTTTTAATTAAAAAAAGATGTGTTCCGACATGATACGGAGAAATAATAATTCAAACATTGCAGAATCGATCGATAATTTACTACGTAATACTATCCTGATCATTATTATTATTATTATTGTTGTTGTTGTTGTTATTGGTGTTATTATTATTACTATTTTTTCAAATTATTATATTATCATGAAATTCGTAAAGAACGCAAGGAGATCGTGTTTCGTCCTTTATCTGCAGTGTCTCTCTGAATAAATAGGATAATGAGTTAATGGTGTAATATCGTCCGTGTGTGTAAATATTTTATGAACTAGTTTGATGAGTTTCTTCCTTGCTGATCGATACTCACAACATTGAACAACACATTCGAGTCTTCTTGTAACCACCCATCGAATACAAACCGTTTTCATTTTAGCTTTCATCGAGTTTATTGCTCGAATACGTACTTAGGAATAACGCAAGGACACATACTGAGGAGTCTCTCGAGGTCACAGAATATTCGTTTCTCACAACATATTTTACATCTAGACGTATATATGTACATATATCGTTTAAGTATATCTCCGACCTTCGCGTGACTAGAAATTGCGTAGAGATGGCGAATGAACGAGTATAGCACTTGGGGAACTCAGAGCACAGCCTATTCTAAATATTATACATTGTATACATCTATTTGTATACAGTAAAGGGGAGGGAGTGGAAATTAAGTATCCATACAATTAGAATGTCAAAATACATTCCTATTGTAGGAATATTTAAGTCTCCTCTCATTCTATATATGTATATATAAATTAATTGTCGTTGTTTTTCATTCCAACAGAAAAAAAAGGAATCAAGAACAGCAAAAAAAAAAAGAAAAGGAAAACAGGAAGGACATATGAAGAAGGTATGGTGGATCATATTATGAACGATTAATATTTTAAGGAGTAAAAATTAAAAAATCAAATTGAAAGTATTTCGACCGAATAATAATTGTTCTTTTTTATCGACGGATACATTTTTCAATCTTGATACATGTGTATATATATACATACATACATACATATATATATATGTATATTATATATGCATATAGATATATATATATATACATATACACGTTGACACTCACTGATCGTTCTTTATTCTCTTCACGATACATTTTGAATATTCTAAAGAGGGATAGAAGAAGGAAGGAGAAGACGAACTCTAGAAGAAACGATTTATTGTAAGGAAACGAAAGAAACTTTGTGACGTAGAAATGAAAGATACGAGTAGTACGAAGTACGAACAGTTCTTCGACGACGCAACGTTGGAGATACCACCGGACAAGGAGCTCAAGGAGCAACATAATGCGGATTTAAACGGAGAGGTAAGACACGAAGAACATGTGAATTGTCGATAAGTAAGTGCAGAAATGGCGACATAATTGATAGTTTTGCGGTGGAAATATATCTTATGATAGTTCGCTTTAAAAAAATAATAAATAAAATATCGGTTTTCGATGGTGTTATAAGATGGTGTATGCACGCTTCCATACGTATATGTATAAATATTACAAGTGTCAGTTAAAAATTTAATAGATTCAAAGCATGAGTCTTCGAACGTATCGATCGAGTGTCTCCATGCTCGGCTTACTTCGACTTTGCCAGAAACGTGACCCACCTCAGGCTCGTTACTTTTATCTTGGCTTTGTTTATTTTTATTTTTATTTTTATTTGTTTTTTCTATATCTTTCGTTGTGTGTTTACGTTATCGAACTCGTTCGATGATATGAGACAATCGTTTACCAATAACGTTAAAAGCATTGTTACAAATGCACTCGAGAGAAAACTTCGATATTCTTGAACAATGAGCCAACAAAAAATTGGCTTCCTTAACGAAAACAAAGTTTCCATTGCCTTGGTAAAACGGGTGTGTTCACTACCAGGCATCAAATTACCAACTTTTCTTTAGACATGTTCTCGATGTTATTAATATATACGTACAACGTTGTACTCGAACAAATGATAAATTAAATTAAATTGACTTGTTAAATTGCAAAATACGTGCATCGTATTAGAATGTGCATGTTTTTTTTTTTGTTCTCTATTAAAACCTTTAAATATATATATATATATATATATATATATATATATATACACATATATATAATGAAATTAACGTGCGTAAACAACATGTCTTCGTAAATATCTACATTTGGTTATATTGCATGCTTTCTTTATCGAGATGATTCATAAAATTTTTGAAGATATTCCATACAAAAGTTGAAGAGTCTTAAATTAGATAAACAGGAAATCTACGGCGAATTCATACCGTGATAAATTCTAATACAACGTAGATAGGAATTCATCGAGAGGTTAGAATTAAGACGAATCAAAATTATTATTTTCTAAGATTTTTTAATAGTAATTTTATAGTTGTTTCTCTATAATTATTTGCTTATTTATTTATTTTGAAATATCCATTTAGAATGAAATATAAAAATTGCTCAACAGTAGAACGTCGGATGAAGAAACTGATCGTTTGGAATGCGAACAAGTCAATTTTTATAGGGTCATATTATACATACACACATACACACATAATTACCATCGTAAATCGTTACACACTGTTAACACACAGAAACGTCTAATTACGTACAAACTGGTTCACGTTTCTCTCACCGGTCTATCTATCATCATCATCATGACATATATTTACTCCTATGCATGCTCGTTTTTTATATACGATAGACGAGAAAACAATATCGAAAAACAGTATAAACACTGTTTCGTTTCTCTCAGTACTACCTTTTTTCTTCACTTAACGCGCGCGAGTCTCGATATGGGACTAACGAAATTCTTAGAAAAGCGCCGTTTTGGCAATTAAATATTTTTAGTTTCAAAAATGTATTATTCTCTTATAAAGTGATAACTATGTAACAATTAGAATTTAAAAATTTTCACTTATGAAAATGCGCACGAAATAGTTCGTATGGCTTTGGAAAGATAACCGCGTTGAGACTATGCGTCATTCTCTTTGCAGGTTAGAGAATCCTTATGTGTAAGCGTTATATATATATATATTGTATTAACAAATAGAGATAACATTTAAATAGTCATATGTACATATATATCAGTGAAGTAGATAAAATGGATCATGTTTATTCAATATGATATAGATAAATTTAATTGTGTATTTTTTGTTAAAGGATAAAGATCAGGATAGCAAAATGTGGTTAACGACAGCTGAAGCAGCTAGTCTTGGTGCAGAGGAGGTAGCAGCTAGATTGCACGTCGATGTAAGGACAGGACTTTGGTGGCAAGAAGCTGACCAAAGGAGACAATTAATTGGTTTTAATGAACTTACTGTTAAGGAAGAGGAACCTACATGGAAAAAATATATCGAACAAGTACGTTTGTATTTTTTCGTTATTATATTTTTTATAGTTCCAAGGATAATTTTTTTTATATTTCTATGAGTATGTATGCTCATTATGTTTTTCTGTTACAGTTTAAAAATCCATTGATTCTTTTATTGCTTGCATCTGCTTTGGTCAGTGTTTGTATGAAACAATTTGATGATGCTGTCAGTATTACAGTGGTAAATATCAAATTGATGAACAAAATAGATATTTCTATTGAAAAGATAGTTAATATTTCATTATATTTTCCTTTCAGGCTATCATAATAGTTGTAACTGTTGCATTTGTACAAGAATATCGTTCTGAAAAATCTTTGGAAGAATTGAATAAACTAGTACCTCCTACTTGCCACTGGTAAATAATAAAATATTTAGTAAAGATTAAAATTAATAGATCTTTTTCATATCTTATCTTTTTAATTTTAATCATTTTCAGTTTACGGGAGGGGCAAGTAGAAACATTTCTTGCTCGTAAGTTAGTTCCTGGAGATGTGGTTTATTTAAATATCGGTGATAGAGTACCTGCGGATATCAGAATATTTGAAGCTATAGATTTGGCTATCGATGAAAGCAGTTTCACTGGAGAAACTGAACCAGCTCAGAAATCAACAGCTCCTTTGCTTAAAACAAATGGATTAACTTCAAAGAAAAATATTGCTTTTATGGGAACATTAGTACGTTGTGGAAATGGCAAAGTAAGTGGAAGAAGTCAAAAACAAATTATTGTTTATACATTCCGTTATTTATTATATATCTTATATTTTAGGGGATAGTAGTAAATACAGGAGAAAAGAGTGAGTTCGGGGAGGTGTTTGCAATGATGCAAGCGGAAGAAGCACCAAAAACTCCATTGCAAAGGAGTATGGACATTTTGGGTACACAATTATCATTCTATTCATTCTGCATCATTGGCATTATTATGCTTCTTGGCTGGATCCAAGGAAAGGCACTTTTAGAAATGTTTACTATTAGCGTCAGTTTAGCAGTAGCAGCTATACCCGAAGGTTTACCTATTGTGGTTACTGTAACACTCGCGTTAGGTGTAATGAGAATGGCAAAGAGGAAAGCTATTGTTAAAAAATTACCAACTGTTGAAACACTTGGTAAGATAGTTTATTTTCAACTTATTATGCTTATCCAGTTATATTTTTGATGCCAATATTTCTTTAATTATGTATGTTTATTTTATTTTATTATACAGGATGTGTAAATGTGATATGCTCAGATAAAACTGGTACCATTACCAAAAATGAGATGACTGCTACGATTCTTGTAACATCAGAAGGGTATATAGCTGATATTACTGGAGCTGGTTATAACGATAAAGGTGAAGTGCGGATAAGGAAGTGCGATAACGCTGAACTTGCACGTACTGCGATTAGTCATATGTTAGAAGTAGGATGCGCGTGTAATAATGCTGTAATACAAAATGACACTTTACTTGGTCAGCCAACTGAAGGTGCTTTATTAGCATTGTCAATGAAATTTGGAATGTATGGTTGTGCTGAAAAATATTTGCGCCTCCAAGAATATCCGTTTTCTTCTGAACAAAAGATGATGGCTGTTAAATGTGCACCAAAATACGATGAAGTAAGCACAAATCTTCAGAAACACAAATACCTGTTTTCGATTTGCAATTTCAATTTCTGAATTTTCCTATTTTAGAATAAGCAGGAAATATATTTTGTAAAAGGAGCTATGGAAAAGATATTGCCACAATGCACAAAATATTATGCAAATGGTCAGGAATTTCCTTTGAATCAAAAGAAAGATCAAGAATTTTTAACAGTGGCCTATGATATTGGTCAACAAGGCCTGAGAGGTGCTGTTTAATAAGTATGACAATACAGGATATCGAGATTTCTTTCTTGCTATTGCTCATATACTGTCATATGTATGTTTTTAGTAATCGGTCTTGCGCGCGGTTCTTCTCTACAAGATCTTGTTTATGTTGGACTTGTGGGTATATGTGATCCACCGAGGTCACACGTTCGTGAATCAATTGCAACTCTGATGAACAGTGGGGTAAAAGTTAAGATGGTTACGGGTGATGCTAAAGAAACTGCAGTTGCTATTGGTATGTTTTTTATAACAAGATCTTCTTTTTCCTTCTTTTTTTTAATTGTTTTTTAATGACTTTTTGATGATATTATTACAGCAAGTATGATTGGTTTGGACACTCTTCATTCACGTTTGATGTCTGGTGATGAAATTGATTCAATGTCCGAGCATCAGTTAGAGCAATTAATAGAAAATGTTAGTGTCTTTTATCGAGTTACACCTAAACATAAATTGTGTATTGTAAAGGCATTACAACGAGAAGGCAATATTGTGGGTATGACGGGAGATGGTGTAAACGATGGAGTAGCTTTAAAAAAGGCTGACATAGGTATAGCTATGGGTAAGAATGGCACTGACGTTTGCAAAGAAGCAGCTGATATGATATTGGTTGATGATGATTTTGGAACGATTATGTAAGAATAAATATTAATTTTCTCATTATCGTTACCATTTATCATTTTCCAATATAATCTTTCGTTTTATCTTTCGTTTTAGTGCTGCAATTGAAGAAGGTAAAGGTATCTTCCACAACATTCGTAACTTTGTACGATTTCAACTGAGCACCAGCATAGCAGCACTATCTTTAATTGCTCTTGCTACATTAATGGGTGTACCAAATCCATTAAATGCAATGCAGATACTTTGGATTAATATTATTATGGATGGTCCACCTGCACAAAGGTTTGGGAACATTGGACATGAATTTAATCTATAATTCTGTATAATTCATTTATTTTAAATATCATTTATTTTACAGTTTGGGAGTAGAACCCGTTGATAAAGATGTTTTAAAACAGAAACCACGAAATATTAAAGAACCTATGATTACGAAACATCTTATAATAAACGTATTATTGTCTGCTTTTATTATCATTGCGGGTACAGCATGGGTATATAAGAGAGAGGTAAGAAATATTATTTCTATTAAAAATGTGTATTACTATTTTTAATAGAAATAATATTTATTTTATATTTTTCATGTATATTATTTTTCATATATATTAGATGACATCAGATGGTCACACTGCAAGAGATACAACAATGACATTCACTTGCTTTGTTTTCTTTGATATGTTCAACGCGTTAAGTTGCAGGTCACAGGTGAATATTTCTCATTACGAATCAACGTTTTTTTGGAAAAGTTTTGTTTTGTGTTATTTTATTTTAATAATCATTTTCTAGAAAAAATCTATTTTTACCATTGGATTATGGAGTAACAAAATGTTCTTGGTAGCAGTAACATTATCGGTAATAGGACAAATGTTAGTTATTTATTTTCCTCCATTGCAAAGAGTTTTTCAAACAGAGGCATTAACTGCAAATGGTATGTAAGGAATATATGTAAATACAGAATATATAGATGTAGAGAACATTGGGTGCTGATAAATACGATTTCATCCCATTTCAGATATCTTATTCTTAGTTGCATTGACATCGAGTGTGTTTGTGATTAGTGAAATTAAAAAGTTTCTGGAAAGGTTACTTCAAAAGCGACGTACTGGTGGACAATACTACATTAAATCAGAGATGGACTTTGTATGACAGTTGCAGTCTGCCGAGGATAAGGCGGACAAAGATCACGTGGAGTGAATATATTAAAATGATTCGACTAGAGCGATTGGTCGCCCATCTATTAACTTTTTTCCACTACATTCTCAATTGTCCTTGCATATTTGCAATTTACACGCACACTTCTTAACAAAGATATTGTGCTGTTTTCATAATCTATGACTGCATTTTTTTACCGTTTATAAAATTTCCGATTGAATTTCATAAATTTCTATCCGCACATAGATGATGAGAGTCTCTGTTGTAAATACAGCGACTATAAAAAAATTAGATCATTTCACTTCTTGTCTTGAATAACTATGATTGTACATGTGGTAGATATTAATAATCTCTGCACATTCCATGCACTTCAAATATTATACCATTACTCTTTTAATATCGTGTATGGTTATTAATTGTACGTATCTTTTTCCACGAGATAGTACTCCCGTGTGTATCATCTTCTTTAAACAACGATTCCCAATATTTCATCAGATTTGAGAAAAGATAAATTCTCTCGTAAGGCAAATCAATCTTATAAATATCCCGATTTATTAAAGAATCATACAAGAATGTCTACTATCAACAAAAAATTATAGGTAAATAATTGTTCTATGAAAGAAAGTCAAACACATTTACAAATTTATACATTTATTATATTTAAGAATATAGATAATTATAGGTGGAAAATAAATGATCTGGTAATGTTCCTTGATTCCATAGTGAACAATGCAGCATTCTTGCAACAACGAGAAAAAAATTTTTATGGTATTACAATAGATTTGATTAAAAATGAAAAATATTCGATTTCTATTTGTTTCCTTTGATGCTAAGCTATGAACATTACAGAAATAAGTAATTTTTCTTTCTCATTGTTGCAAGCTTAATCGTGTACAAATATACCTCTATTTACATAATAGTCAATCAATTCGTATAAATATTCGTTGTTGTTATGATATGCTTAATAATAATAATGCTTTAATTAGAAAAGAATTTCTGAGAAAGAAACAGTATAACGCAAATATTGAATTTTAACTCATACACATTATATGCATTGACATAGGGCACTGTTAAAAAATAATTATCCTGTTAGAATTAATGTATACCTTCGAGAATAGTGTACGTTCGATATTCATACAAATCGGAACCTCCGTAGCCATATAAAAGTTTACCTTTTCCGTTCTCGTCATAATACGGATAACGATATTTTGGCCTAAGGAAAAAAAAAAGCAAAAGATAATTAAAACGCATTTAGGGAAAAGGAGATATCACATTCTCATAAAGAGACATTATTTGTATTTAGAAACGTAATTATTTGTGAAAGTGTATAGATAAGTTATTAACTCGTAATCGATGTTGTTATAATGCTTTTAATTGTTTTTCAGATAATTGCGTTTATTAATTAATTAATTGATATAAAATATTTATTGTATATACATATACGTGTATTAACATTTTAAAGGGCAACTATATAATAACTTGTCTACACAACTTTCATATTAAAAATCAATTTTAAACGATATGACATTATTAATTTCTTTATAACGACTTTATATAAAGACTTATCGAGCAATGATCTTTAAATATTCTCGATATATCTTACCGTTCAAAATATTGGAAATTCGGTGCCTTTGGTTGTGCTATCGTAGCTTTGCTTTCGACAATTAATCCGAGAAGTACAGTAACGATCATTAATAATATGATCTTAGTCATCATCTGTACACATAAGTCGATGATACGATACGATTTTACGTTATAGAAACTGTTTTTTATATTATTTCAGATAATTGTACTTACCGTATGTCTTGCCATTATTATATTCAGTTGGAGCTTCTCTCGTTTAACTTAATATGTAACAATTTTAACGTGAGGTAGTTACACACTGTAAATAATGGTAAGAAACAAATCAAAATAGCACATCACGGACGTGTATTCGGTGTCTGGTTCATCGATGTCTACCTTTACTGCCTTTACCTTGCTTATTTCCCCACTCTTTTGTCCTCCTTCTCTAAGTGAGCTCAAAGTGAAAGTTTGAAATATGTTGTACTTTACTCCTATCGCAATCGTATTATATATATAAAATCAATATTAATCACGTAGTGAATGTTATGAATAATTATTTAATATTAATTTTCTTAATAGTTGTATTATTTATGTAAATAGGTATAAATCAATAGGAAATAACTGAATATTTATTTTGAAGAAATAATTTATTAGAGAACAATTTTTGAAATCTAAATTTAGTATTTGTAGGATAAAAAATTGCCTTTTAATGTTGCTCAATTAGTTTTTGTTTTTAACCAGCGTATTCCATGGCTGTACATATCCAATCCCCATACCTAATTTAGCTATAGCTTTTTCACCACGGTAACCATTTTCTATTTCGTACCTGACTCTTCTCTTTTTCCCAATTTCCGGATCAAAATGCCATTCAGTTTCCTTAAAAAGAAAACACAAGATCGAGTTAGTTGATCGAATCATTGTTGAAGAGAGAACAAGATGTACTTACTTGGTGTATAACAGGTATACCAGCTATATTGTATTGTATGAAATCACTTATGAAATTAAAAGTTGCTTCAGCAAATTCGTTCTTACCATTATTAATTATCAGGAATAGCGTCGATAATATTATCTTGAATTCATTGAAAAATTTTTAATGTATATACAATTAATTGATCTCATTTGAAAACTTACCGAACGAATTATTAAATTCATTTCTTCTTATAAAACTTTATTAATTAAAAAACAAAGTTGATTTAGTGACTAGTACCGTCTTTTAATGAGAACCAAATGAATGTTACATACATCGAGAGAAGTCATTTATACAGGTAAAACAAGATAAAAATGTATTTTTCCCCCACAAGTAATACCAAGATCTGGCGTAATATCTGCAGTGAAAGTAAAAATCGTCAACGATGTGTGAAGCGACATACGTGTATCTACGCTTTTAAGGACAACCGAATTGTGTCCAAAGAATGACAATGGACTGAGAAGAAATTGATTCCTATATTGATTATCAATTCTATGCATGTTTTATCATTCAGAAAGTTACAGAGAAAGAAAGTATAAAGGTGAGACGCAACCATGCTACCTTTATTCTTTAATACTCGTGTGAATCGTATCGAATGTCGTCGGGATGCGTTTTTACATAGTTTTTTATATAATTTTTTTATATATGGTGAGTTTTTATCATTATTAAGTAGGTTGTGGACAACTGAACGAAGTTAACGTGAAGTGTTTTTTTTTAAATTTTGTTTTTCTCTGCAGACATTTAATATGATCGATGAGATGGAGTGTACAATCATAACAGACACAAAGAGGACTTTACCGTCTGATTTTTGGCCATCCAATTGGTGGAAAACCTTACAGAATCTTTTGTTAAACGGTGGACTTCGAAAATTACGTAAAAATACTGAAGCCGGTATTCTCAGGCTGGTTTCTCCTTTGAATGGAAAAACCGGTCCTATAATGATTGCGTTCAAGCCCGAGGACGGTCCACGAGCTTCTTACGCCTATCAGCAAAGATTCGGATTTCGTGGTTGCAGACTTATTGAATTACTGGGAACCGGTTTTAATTCCTATCAACAAGGAATCAAGCAACCTTTGTTAGCATTCTCACTAACTCCACCTCTTCCATCTTCTTGGCGAACGTTTTCAAGAGATGCCTCTTCAGAAATAATTTAATTATAATGATGACAGTGATAATGGTTATAAAGAATGTAGAAAATCAAGTATTTATTTATTTCGTACATCTAAAACACTTGGATGATCTAACTGAAAAATTTTTTTTGAAATTTATTTTTTATACGAGGTAGTGTATTCGATTTAAAAGAGAATAAATTCGTAAACGTTTATAATAATTCTGTTGACATGGTAAATATATATAATATAATGAAAAAACAAGGAATATATAAAATTACGAACATGATCACACTGACCAAACTTTGACGTAATCAATTTTTAGATCTGAGCTTTCTTTATTCCACGTTCGTGCCCAATTATCTCGTGCTTCATAAAAATCGAGAACGGCCTGTCAATTAATAAATTATTCTTATTAATCATATTTACATCTATCTATTATACGAAATGCGATACCTTTGATCCAACGTTCTTCCAAGGTTTCATGTAATTGTCGCTCATACATAAATCTGGGAACTCACCACGGCCACCAACGGCTAAGCCCAAGGTTAAGTAAAACTGAAATTTTAAAACGATTATTAAGACTTCTTTAATTCACGTTATTCCAATCCTTGAATCTTACCGGTTGATTGAAAGCATTTTCTGTAATCTTTTGTTCACCGTAGATCGTCTTATCAACCTTAGCAAGAATACGATCTTCTCTCCATTCAATCTCGTAAGTGTGAAAGTCTTCGGACCAGAGTATACCAGAATTTCTTCGCAAAAGTTCTGCTCGAGCGGTGTAAGGACTTTGACCTTGATTCGTTTGAATTGGTGATAATGCTCCAGCACAAAGAACATAACCACTTAGGTCAGTACCTTGTTGTGATCTTAATGTCGGATTACCGGAAGCAGATGCAACCCTTATCAAAGGTTGAGTCCATCCTTCTTGTTTATTATCATTTGCTATTTCCAAGCTTATCACTGTATTAATACAAAAAAGAAATTAGGAAAAAAATTTTCCTTAATGAATCATTTAAATAATTAGTTAATTAATACACCTCTTAAGAAAATAAGCTAAATGACTAATCAAAAGTCGTCAGTCATATCGGTTTGTTATCATCAATAGATTTATCGACAACTTACAAGGATATATCCAATCGCCACGTGGTAATTTAGCTCTTACTTCAACGCGTCCATAAAGAAACGCAAAAGAATTTTTACTATTAAGACGACCGGACAATATCGGTGGTAAGATACGTGATCCAACAGCTTCGAGTCTACAGTTATTACTATCAGTAGACGTACATCTTCAAATATAAATTAACAAGATAAATTAAAAATAATATTTTTCTCATATAAAATTAACAATGATTGTGATATAAAAAATATTCTATGCATTTACGACAATAATTATTTTACCTCTCTAAATTCAATGTCCCTCGTCGTACAAAATCAGCACCCCGTTTTTCATCCAAAAACGTCGGAATTATTACTAATTGTTGATTCTTTATGCTCACATTATCATCGCTGTTGTTATAAATGACAAACTCGTAATCCTAAAAAAAAAAAAGAAAGAAAAGAACTATTCAATTGTTCCCCTCTTTTTTTTTTTGTTTACTTTTCTTTTTTTTCGAAAATTATTATTAAATATTTGAATTACTGGAGTAAAAGAAAATTGTTCAAGTACAGTCCATCGTGTTGTATTAAGATTATTAAAATTATCTTCGAAGATCAATTGATTCGTGCAAACATTTTGCAATTTTCCATCCCTATCGAGTACTTTTGTTATCGAAGGCGTTTCACAATTTCCTGCGTTGTTTGCATGAACTGGTGTTCCATCGTAATTATAAAATTCTTGAAAAAAAAAAGAAAGAAAGAAAAAAAGTATGAATATCAATCTTTTTTGTAATCCGAATATTCTTACGTACAAGATCATTAACATTACGAAACGCGTTAATACAAACCAGTTACTCTGTGCTCTTGATTTAAAAGATTATATCCTAATCCTTGATAAACAACATGTACCCAAAAATAAATCATATCTCCTTCCTTAAGTTCGGTAGTATGATCTTCATACACCCATCGGCCATTGCGAGGTTTTATAATATCAATACTAATTACTCCTGCTTCTAACGAATAAAAATCCTCATTGAACTTCACATGATAAGCAACCAACGTGATACCCTGTTCGTCTATAGAAAATAAACAGGAAAATATTTATTTTATCTCTGATCGAGTAAGTTTGTAATCTTGACCTTGAACTTGAATGGTCTCTTATTTTTAAATCATTAAACTTATACTCGATAACTTATTTCGATCCATTTGAAAGAAGATATTTGATTTTATTTAAAAAGAATTAATAAAAAATAAAGATAAACTATACACTTCATTTATGCAATATCGACCAAAATCTTTTATCTTAAATATTGTGCAAGTATAAAATAAATACGTTTAGTCATGGGAAAGTACGGACGACTTATGCAACATAATTATCCTCGATACGTAATTCTTATCGCATGTATTTTATTTTCATTTATTCATACGATTTATTATATATGTTTCATTCAGAAATGATTAATTTTATTATATTCTTATATTTTAATTGAATATTTTAATTGAATATTTTTATTAAATTACTTACGAGGTACAGATATACGTAATCCTTTCGGATAAAGAGGTTCCACAGTTGCGCTTGGAGGCGTATAAGCATAACAATTTATATTAACGTTAACTAATAATGCAACGAGACAAAAGAATATCGAACGATAAAAACGATAATAATTAAAGTTCAGGAACATTTTAAAGTAAAATTTCAAATATAATTATTAATAAAATCCAGTAACTGTAAGTTTAATAACAAGTATAAGATATTTGAGAACCGCCAAGAGAACTGAATATTTTATACGTTGGTAGAAGACGTTTAACTTGTTACTGAGACCAATCGTCGTCTCTAACTGAATTTGATATGCACTTTTGGAATTTAAATCTCTTGATATATTTCCTGTTTACTCCGTTATCTATATTTTTTCTACTTTTGCTCAGAAATTTTCATGTTATTCTTTATATATCGCTTAGAAGAAATTTTTTCAAAAATAAATATCTATAAAAGAATATTCCGTATTCCTTAAATATTATTTTTATTAAAAATACAATCGATAGATCTGATATATAAGATTGCTAATAATACTTTTCAATCATTTGAAACTTTAATATATTGAAATAACCTATCATGGTCAAATTACGTTTCGATTGGTTGTTTCCTTAACCAATCGTATGAGTGAAATATTATTGTCAACCAATGAGAAAGCAGGTAAAATCGACATATAAACGTATAGCATATATTATTCACGGCGTTACATCATCTATAGTCGTGATCAATGACGAACTGTAACCGTATTGGAACTGAAAGTTTTGTGCTTGATTAACTTCTTCGTTTGTCTTTGTCTTTGTTCGAAAGAACTTTGATTTCATGGAATAAAGAACGAGCTGGGAATGTTAAAGAGATCCACACCATCGACTTTTGAAAGTACGCTATAGCCGAAAGAACATCAAAATACGCACATTCGATATTTCCTGGGTGACGTCGGAAGCCTTAAGCCTCGGGAGCTTTGAAATCTCCAAAGGCCCACAGGCATACGTGTGAATAAGGTAAGAATCCTATGATGCGTTTTCCGCAACAATTCCTTTCAATTTTCATAATCTTTCATCATATGACATAAGCGAATCGATGAATGTGCTTTTGTAACAAATATCCTGCAGATCGTATTGCAGTAATATTGATACAATCCTCTTCCTAACCTCAATCCATAGATTGTGTTCCGAATGCCTTAGATGAATCACTAATCGGAAAAAAAATGAATGCGCGTACATCGACGTGATCGTGATTTTCCTCTTGCTTTAAATTATTAATACGCTTTTCCCTTTTATGGTGTCATGCGTTATTAGAAAAATTATTTATAGGTATTGTTAAAGAATTCTAGGCAACATAATGGATACTCGTTCGCAATCGATACATTTAGTTTTGATATATTGAATAAATAAATTTAATGAATCTCAAATAGATAGGTTAGTACAAGAATAAATTTATTCGAAACATGGCTACAAACAAATAAAGCAAATTTTGTTATTAAACCAAAAGGTATCAGTGGTATTTTAAGAAATTTTGTTCGTAATTGATATATTAAGGTTTAAGATACCATTATGTTATATTATGTATTAGATTTATACTTCTACGTTCTTAGAACTCTTATTACTGCAATCGATACTGTATTAATAATTAAAAACCGTTGATAATAAGTGAACCTTCGATATTACAAATATAGTTTTCCTGTGTTATTCCTTATCAAGTGATTATCTTTGTAACAAAATTTAATTCTATTGCAATATATTTTTGAAAACGAGTTATCAATAAAGACAACCATTAAAATGAATTATATTTTGTTACGAATCATGCAATCACTTTATATGTTTTCTCTCACATATCATTAAATATAGTTTGTTATTTTTTTCGTTCATTCTGTTTCCCTCTTTCCATTTTTTTTCTCCTTTAATTTCCTCTCTCCATAGGCCCAAAAAATATTCTTTCAGGTTGAAAGTTCGTTCGTTATAGTTTCTAGTGCAGTACAAACGGTTCGCGGTTTACCAGTCTTTCTTAATTTGTGTTGTGTTCAAGTTGAAAGTTTAAAATGAAACGAAAAAGTTACAGGGAAGAAACCCTTAAAAAAAAAAAAAGAAAAAGAAAAAAAAAACAGTATACTTTATAAAATGTGAAAAAAGTTCAGTTTAAGTATAAAGTTTAAAAAGTTAATAAATAAAAAGTTCGTAACGTGATATAAAAGTATGTTCAACGCGGTATGGAATGCGCGCGTTGTGCCTTCAAGAGCGAGTACTGCACGGGCTCTTTTTGACACAGGTAAGCTCATCGATGCCACAGATGCAGATTTTTCAGTGCTACATTTGGCCCGTACGCCTATAAATTGACTTCTCAAGTAAGAGGATTTTATGTATCAAATATTTTTAAACACTTTTTCTCCCATTTTTCCACTTCTCGAGTAATCGTATATATACTATTGAATTCTCTTTTTTACAGGCAACATGTCCGATTCTGGATCAGAAAGTTCCTCGTCCGATGGTTACAATGGGCGAAGAAATCAACTTAGCACCGCAGATGACGTGACTTCATCGCGCTTTTCCCAACGATCATCCCTCTCTGATAGGAAGTCTGGTGCGAGTTCTGTTTCTTCCAGAGGAAAATCACCTACTTCTGTCGGATCTGGTCAGGGATCTAAATCACCGAGATCCATGCCAGCTTCTCCAAAATCACAGAGATCAGAGTTAATGTCTCCTAGCGAAGAAGGTTCTCCACGATTTGAACGTAGTTTATCGAAGTCTCCACCTGCCTCTCCTAAATCATATCGCTCAGGCAATAATTCTTTGGATTCGCCGCGTACTGATCGTAGTTCGTCAAGGTCACCTATTCGAGATGAAAGATCCTGTCTGTCGACACCCAACGATTCTAAATCTTTACTTTACGGAGATTCAGAACCAAAATCTTACGAATTCGATGCGGATACTCAAAAATCCAGAGATAATTCACCAAAATCACTTTCGTATAGAAATAGCGAATCTAGACAGAGTTCACCAAAATCACCAAGATCAGGACGTAGCTCGGCAAAGTCTCTCATATCCGGAAGAAGTTCACCAAAATCATATAAATCCGGTCAAGCATCCCTTATAGATGATCATGAATCTGATAAACATTCACCTGGACAATCTCCAGTAACTAAAAATGGCTCTTTTAATGAGTTGGATGGAGAGCAGATCTCAGATGGAGATATAGATGATGAACCAGAACCTATTATTAAATCAAAACCTACTCCAATATCTCATGGAGAAGATTTGTCAGACGTATCTGATCTTGATAGTATGGATGGCGCTGAAGTATCCATGGATCGCGAAAGGGAGTCTAATGAAGAAAAAAGGGACAACGACGAACAAAGTATGAAAAACGATGATAAAATTGTAAAGGAAGAGAAAACTGCTACCGTTAACATAGAGGAGAGTGAACAGCTCGATTTTGAAGCTGATGGTCAATGGAAGGATGAACGCGACGAAGGTATTGTTTACATTTCGATTTTTTTTTTTTTTCTTTTTCTTTTTTCTTTCTTCGTGTGTAGTAAATATATTTAGGAACATATATATTGTCTTTCGTTTATGTTTCTATCTTATATAGAATTTTAATTAATAGGAGATGCAGATATACCTGGAATAAAGGATCATAAAGATAAATCAGAAAGAGACATAAAAGATAAAGACAAAGAAAAGGATAAAGATAAGGACAAGGATAAAGATAGAGACAAGGATAAGGATAAGGACAAAGAAAAAGATAAGGATAAGATAAAGGGAAAGGAAACCGGGGAAACAAACGATAAGGAAGAGGGAGAAGAAGATGGTGACAAGGAATCAGAATTAGAAGAAGGAGAACTTAGTGATGGAGATGATGCTCGGCCGGAGGAAACAGAACCGAGACCAGTTTGTAGATTTTACAACAGAGGACAATGCACGTGGGGTGTTAGCTGTAGATTCTTACACCCTGGCGTTACTGATAAAGGTAATTACACCATGTTTGATATGGTGCGACCAATGGCCTATCCACCACATGCCGCCGCACCTCATGAATATCGAGCACATATCGATAGACCGAGTATCGTTCGACCATTGGCCGGTTATGGTGGTGCACCACCTCACACACCGAAAGTAGAAGAACTACCTACTGAATCTGCTTGGGAGCGAGGATTACGGCATGCCAAAGAAGTATGCTATATACGCTGATGCAGAATTTATTGCGAATAAACGAAATGCTAATCGATTTTTTTTTTTATTGGTTTGTGTTTGTTTATAGATGATGCGTAAGGCTAACAAACGCAAAGAGTCCGACATGGATTTCGAAGAAAAAAAGATGAACTTAAGTTTAGGACAAGATGAGTTGGATCGTGAAGCAGGATATTACGTACGAGCTGCCAGTCCAGAACCACCTGTTGAAAGGTGGCCACCAAGAGAACCACCGCGAAGGATACCACCCCCGAGAATTACACCTGAACGATACATTGACGAACCAGAAACTTATTATCCACCTCCTACAACACCTTCTGATTATTATCGGTAAAATAAACAATCAAGCGTATCATAAAAAATGACTCGGGGATACTACTCTATTTAACAAACGAATAATTGAACAATTCGTGTTTTCATTAGGAGAGTACATTACAAGCCAGATTCTCGTACTCCTGCTGAATATCGAGAACGTCTTGAGTATCATCCAATTCCACACAGCACACCGCATTCTGTCTCACCGCCTCCGCATTCCCGGGAACGAGAGAGAGATAGAGAACGCGAACGAGATAGGGAACGTGAATATTACGAGAAATACGAGAAAAAGCACAAGCGACCGTCTAGAGAAGTCATAGTGGAACGCATACCACCGACTAAAACTTGGCGCGAAGAGGAACCAGCACCTATGGAAAGAGGAAGAGGCGATGAGTGGGCAGATCCATGGATGCGACGTAAATCACCAAGCACCGTACGCCGTAATACAACCTCGTCCAGACGTTCTCGAAGACAATCTTATTCCTCGGGATCTTCTTATTCATCGACCAGGTAAGATTTAGTTTTTAACGATGGTAATTATGAAAAAAAATTCTTTTACTTTTAATTAGTAATAATCATAATAATTAGGTTAATACCAAAGATAGGATAAAGTACGATACTCGTCATTAAACTACTTTGATATTTATCAAAATGGAATAGCTTTTTTAGCGTACTTGAACAATTTTTGTATTAGTTCGATTTCATCTTTGATCGAATATAGGTAAATACGTTATAGAATTGTACAAGAAACAAAAGAAAAAGAAGACTATTGAAATTACGAATTAAAATAAGAACGAGTAAGAGTATAATTTTTTTAGTTCTAGCCGTAGCTCGAGCCGATCTAGCTACAGTTCTTACGACTCCCTATCCAGGTCCCGTTCACCTACTCCTCCCTCTAGAACCCGCAGCGGTGGAAAAGGGAAAGCAACGGTCCCTTCACCACCTGCAAGCGCCGCAGCCGTTCCTTCTGGAGCACCACAGCGTGGTGCTATGTTAATGAACCCACCGGCTCCTTCTCCTCGTCCACCCAAAGGCTCCATCTCTCCTACTACTGGAACGCTTCATCGACGTGCCGGATTGAATCCACCGGCGCCAAGTCCTTTATCATCTCATCAACGACATCATGAAAAAACAAGAGATAAAGCAGCCATTGCTGCTGCTGCAGTGGCTAAGGTTATCAAAAGTAGATCTAGATCTAGGTGAGAAATCTATCGTTTTTCTTTCTTTTTTTCATTATCTTAATAATCGTTGATTTGTTAAATGTGAAATAATAATAAAAAAAAAAAAAAAAAAACAATATGGATTATTATTTTTCAGATCTTCTCATAGTAGTTCCGGTTCGGAAAGTAGCGGTAGCAGTAGCGACTCGAGCGAATCAAGTTACTCGTCGTCTTCCAGTGAAACTCGTAAAAGGAAAGATTCTACACCTCCTTTAACTCGCAAAGATTCCAAAGCTATAGATGCTTTGAAACTTAGCGGTGCGAAGCAACAGATAAAACTTACTTTGAAGCCTACAAGCAACGTTTCAACGACGAAGAAAATTGATCGCTCTACGATAATGGCTGGGAAGAAAAGAACCATTGAATCTCCACCTTTGATCGATAGCAAGGCGAGTGTTGCTGCTGCTGCTGCAAAAGCTGCTAAAAAGGCTAGTTCACGTCGGGAGGAACTATTGAAGCAACTGAAAGCTGTGGAAGATGCGATTGCTCGGAAAAGATCGAAAGTTTGAAGTCCTCCACACAGGCTGCGCTTCGTTTCTTGCTTCGTCGACTGACACGATGTTAAATGCATAAAATAAGTAAATATTCGTTAGGGTTGATGCATAATTAGCCATATAATATCGGGGACATATAATAATAGAGACACAGAATGGTGCGTGGATCAACGATGTTTTCAATTTTTACGACGAATATCCGATCTGGATAAAATCTTTCATTTCCTTTTTTATTCAATTTTGCTTGTTTAGTAGTTCGAATTAATTATCATCGTCAGTCATGGTTTTCTAATTTCCTTCATTTTTCAAATCGTACCTTCGTAACTCTAAGTAACGTTTTTTATTACTAAAATCTCAGTAAGAGTTTTCAAAGGAACACGTTCAGTGAAGATAAAGCAAGGATTGTAGAATAAATACGGAAGCGCGTGTACTACGGATACTATCATGTATCGCGAATAAAAGATAAATGCGTAACTTATTTTTGCTTATCTTATGATTGTCTAGAATTCTTCGTACATACATATTGCATACTTTATCATTTTTGAAAGAAAAAATATAAGTGTCATTATATGACAATAAATTGTCACTAAAATGTATAAACATTTCATCTATTACTTTCATTTTTAAGCCATAAGCTTGTATCTCATAAAAATAACTCTGATTGATATTGCAAATAAATCGATCGAAGTTTATTCGTCTTAATTGTTCTTGCCAGTAAGAGGATCAAAGGATATCATCCTATATTTTGGTTTTTATGAGTTCAAGCTCGAAAACTGAGATCATTATCAAAGAAAGTATTTACTTATCAGTCTTTCTGGTTAGGAAAAAATTTCAATAAGTTGTAATAAAAGAGATAAATTTATTATTACAAAAAGTGCGCATCTTATACATATTGTTAAACACGCGATGATACGATATCGTAAAAAATCTTATAGATCGACCGATATCTTCGTGTTTTTTTGCATATTATTATATCACTCTATTCCAAGTAATCTGATAGAAGCAAGGGATAAAATTTATATTGAATAAGCATGGCATTTGAAAAAAAAAAGAAAAAAAAACAAACTATATATTTATAAAAATTCTGTTCACTGAATTTTTTAATTTGAACAATTTCAAACAGGGATATATGAAAAGTAACATAAATGCATTAGCATAAATTGAATGAAAGGTTTTTGTTTTTCATTTAATAAAAAGCATATATATGTACTTTGTACTTTCTCTCTTTATACAAAACGTGCGTGTGAGCTATTTACAATTCTTACCACAAAATTATTCTACCAAACAATATAGAGATGAACACATTGTGTTAATAAATTAACAACAAATATAACTTATGAAATACAAATTGTAAAATTTGAGATAAATTATGTAAATGTATTTGCAGTTACATCATACCTTAATGAAATACTATATTTTATCAACAGTCCATAGAGAGGTAACAAAGTTAAACATTCCCATATTTCTTTTTACTGTGATAGTTCCTAAAGTTAGAAAGCTTCGAAGATATATGATCGTATGCAAGAAAACCAATTATCTCTACAATCACATCAAAATGAGATTACAAGAATTATACCTATGTAAAAGTATCACAACGTTCTTTACACATTTTTATGTACATGATTTACTTTTTTAAATATTCGGATATTTTTGAATGAGTAGTAAGTACTAATCGGATAATAGTTGAAAAATAAATCAAGATGATTTTTGAGTGTCAAGAATGAAAAAAAAAAAGACATAAAAAAATTTAAGAGATAACTACACCAATATTCAAATCACACGATATGGTTGAGGAGTTTCAATCTCTGATTGCCTACTCGTCGAGACAATTTTTTCTGGATTATCTTGACCAGTTCGAATAGGAAGACCCATGAACTTATTGTTGGTTCCATTCAAAGTACTACGTCTTGCTCGTGCTACAGTAAGGTCGTGTTGAGGTTTAACTTCGTTATATTTAAAAAGACCATCACCTGGAGGTGGTAAACCATTTTTTGGTGATTTGTACCACCATTGATAAGTGACATACCAAGTTAGAACGGCGGCAATACCACCGAGAAATTTTTCTATCATAATATGATAATAGAGGACGGTCGAGACCAGCATGACGTCCCAAAGTAATTGCTGCATAGTCATTACAACGAAAAGAGCTCTTAAATAGGGTGTACAAATTTTGTGGGCCTTTTTTAGGAACTCCAAATCGTTATCGGAAAGATTCCGAAGCGGACCAAAGCTGGTCTCATTCGGTGTTACTCTGCAATGTTCTTCTCGCATTATTAAATCCTTTATACCTTCCCAACCAATCATAGAGGAACCTTCCTCGGCTAAGATAAGGCTGGAGTATACAAGGATGAAGCTATGACCCGATATATCGAGGCCATTCCAAAATTTTCCTGCTTGAAGACATTTAACTTTGAATTGCAATTGAGCCTCCTTCGTGTTAACACAACGACCAAAATTATTTTCGATGTAATTAAATAATTTTATCCACGTTAGCCAGGCCAACGTTGCAAGAACCAAACGAGCTAAATGCTTCAATAAGATCGACCTGCGACCGCAACCAAGCGTATGAGACGTAAGAACTACCCATGGGATGGTTACTATCAAGAGCCATCCCCACCCCCATTTGACGAAATACCGATTGAGCGCATTATCCGATCGGGAGAAGTACGATCTAGGCATAATCACGAAATCAGCCACGAGAGATATCGTAAATATCACGCCACAATATATGGCTACCTTCAATCTGGTATCAAAGAGCAAGGATTTTTTGCAAACATGTAAAAACATAGTAACGAATATGAGACCTATCGAGCTAGGTGCCGTGGTCGGTCTCGTCCCACCTCGATCTTCTTGATTTGAGCTCGGACGGAAATTTAAACGGCTCAACCTCGTGTTACCTCCCGAAAAAGAATTTCCCATGAAACTATTCCCACTTCCGGTGTTCGGATGGATTCCTCTTCGTTTGCCAGCTGCCATCCTTTCCGTTTTTTCTTGTTCTTCCGTATTTTAATCTTTTTCTCTCTTCCTTTCTCTACTCACCTTCAAAAGGTATTGATAATTCTGTTATTTCTTTCAGTTCATCGTCTTACATTCGTGGACTTCGGACTTATTGAGGTTAAACAGCTGATTCGGGATTTCGTCTTCTCTCGAATTGGAAATTACTTCAACGATCTTTAACACTTCTTCTTTCTCTTCTTCCTATTGATTTATTAGTCCACTAATTAGGCTAAAATGTGCATCGAACACTGCACAACGCGAGACTTTTTACTGTATATCTTATGGACGACCGTATCGCCGTGATGGATAGAGCCTAGCGCGCTCACCGAGCTAATTCGCTCAGTCATCAAACTACTCCCAGATTTATATTCCCCCTCTCTAACTCCAAGATAATTATGCATTAGTTTCTTTACAATCGGCCACGTTGCAACTGGCTAACATCGTAAAGGGAAAAGAAGAATTAACGTTATAATTATTCCTGTCATCTTCCGAAGTTCAAAGACACAATTCAAAGTTCATACAGCTTGAATATTTTTTTTTTTTTTTTTACGTATGCATTTAATTTTCTAACCTTTCTTTAGACGAAAGTTGTGATTACATGAATACATTATTCAATTTGATAACAAAAATTACGCACCTTGTTTGCACACGCGCTACAATCGGTCGTACGGTAAACAAATTTTTTTTCCAAGGACGTGGGAACAAAAGGAAATTTTCAAATACTGCCCATTGAAAAACAATTTATTTACGACGTTATTACTTGTCGATGTACATACATACAATGTTTCGTTGCTAATTTTTTTCTGTTGTAGAAATAAGTATAATATTTTGATAACTAAGTCAATGTTTCAATAGATGTTTGTCTCTACGTAGATTACCATATACGCGTGTAAAAGATTGATAACGCGTGATAATAAGTGAGAATAAGTTGAAAAATGAATTTTTTTTGCGACAATATGTGACATGTAACAATTCAACTTTAATGTCTGCATTCGATGGTATGATGTTTCTTTTTTTTTTTTCTTTTATCGTATAATAACCTTAAAATTTTATGTAATACATAGGCGTAATATTCGATGATAATATTTTGAAGATCTATAACGCAACAATATTGCTTTTTTATGTCAATACCGGCGCACTGAAGCATAATACAGTTATGTAAGATACAACGTGTAACATCAATAGCTCATTTCAAGGCACCATTATTATTGTTTTTCTAGTAAAAAGATTATCCGATAAGCCAGCTTTTATCTTGTAATTAAATTTGCAATTTAATTCAATCGAAGAATATCATTTTTTTTTTATTCGTTTGATACTTTTTTAGATAGAAAAAAATAAATAAAAAAATAAATAATTTCACGATAATTCTCACGTGTTCGTCATTTTGAAAATATAAATGGCGTCCACAGCATAAAATCAATTGATTTGCAACATATTCTAAATAACTATATATGATGTGTGCCAAAATATGCTAATCAAATGTCTATCGTTTATCTACGTTTGTAGAATGCATAGAATTCGCATAGTTGAGAAGTATTTTAAAAAATTGAACATTAGGACGTGGTAAATTAGATATTATTAAATCTAATTTAACAATTTTAATTTTGGACGTCAGCATTCTAGGCGATTCGTTATTGTACGAAGACCAATAACTTACCAATTCTGGATATCCCTCTTGATTAATATTAGCAGCTGCAATGGAATTAAATTTCACTCGTAAATCTAAATTTGGTTGACAATTAGTACCATTACATAGTTGAGTAACATCAGTTTGACTAGCATTAATAACTTGTACGTCGGTATAATTAACGAAAACGATCAATACTCTTTCGATTAGTTTTCGTTCAATGATTTTAGGTATCGTATCTGTTACCGAAGGATTTGTATCAAGCCATTGCCAGAATTTTATTACAAATCCAGTACTATATGGTTCTTCTGATGTTATTAAAAAGACTGGTTTTGAAACAAACGAATTTGGACTGATATATTCCCAAATTCTTAATGTTTGATTTGGTTGTTTTTGAAGAGTTAGATTTAAAGTAGCTTTACAAGATTCCCAAGGGCATATGCCTTCATTTTCAACCATCAAACGATGATAACGTGTAGGCTTCCAATAATTATTTTGTTCATCCAGCATCATTGTTTTAAATATACGTGGCGATGCTGTTATTTCTCTTTTTCTTTGCGATAAACTTGAACCATTGAGAAGTGCTTTTAATGAAACATACTTTGTTATGCCTACAAAGTATAAAATGTTTTTCTTAGAAAAAATATGAAAAAAGATATTTTTCAAATTACATATGTTTATGATATACGTACGTTTACCATTCATGTCATGACATAAATACAAAATAGTGCCCTCAGAAACAAGATTGTATATATTAACTAATGAGCAATTATGTTTTATATACTTTCCCAGAAGTTGTCCTGTATTACCAGATAAAAGAACAAGAGACGATACATTTCCTTGAGTTACTTCTACACTTAGTAGATCTTCAATTCCATCAGAATTGAGATCTGGTAAAATCACTGGTAATTTGGGAAATGTATGTACTTCAGAACTCCAGTGTATTATGCCTGTGGTTGGATCTATACTCTTTAATAAACCACGTTCTCCAACGACAATGCAATCTGACTTTCCAGATTGGTCTGTGTCAATGGATATGCAATCAATATTAGTAGGTACTCTTTCTAAACAAACCAACCATAAATAAAGACCACTGGTTCCATGTATAGATACAATAGAACTTCCTCTTGATGTTTTGGAATTAGAATCTGTATTGCTATCATTATATTCTTGACCTCGAAGTAAGAATATAAGGTCATATGGAGATCCAGGTATTATAGTTATTGGCCCATGTACTTCTACAGAGATAATATAATAATTAAATTTCAGTGTATCAAATTACACTACTTGTTACTAACAACAAAATTAATTCATTTATACTTTGTTTCATGAATCATACTCACCTACATTCCATAAAGTTTTTTCCCATGAAACAGATGATTGTGGTTCATCAACTGGTGGACATATCATAGTATCACATGGTAAAACATATAAAAACACAAGTATCGTTGCTATGCATAATAATATAGATATAACTAAACAGAAACGTCGAAGAGGAGACATATCTCTACGTTTCCACAAATCATTTTGTGTATTTCCTTCTATTATCATTTTAGGTATATCATCTCTATAACACTTAATTATGTTTTGTCCATTCCTAGTTCGATTTGCTAAATTTCTAGTTTCATCCAATGGATAATACGTTCCATGTTCAACTGTGGTAGGCTCCTAAAATTATGTGATATAGAGTTAAAATTAGAATATATGTAAAATTTCTTTAAGATAAAATTTTAAGATGTTTTAAATATAAGATTTGTAAGTGACCTAATTACTTTCTTCATTTATTTTTCAAATAATTGATCTCACCGTTGTTTCTCTCTCATCGTTAGTTTCTTTGTTTGTTAAATCACTTCTTTGTGTTACATGTTCATCCTCATCTTCGGTGTCAGTATTGCTCATACACTGAGGAAGAGGTGTATAACCTTTCCCACTGTGATGCTCGGCAGACATGATAAGATGAGGTTTGATAAAATTATTGATCTATATCTGCCAATTTAGCGATTATCAATATCATAATATCATTTATCAGTTCATATTGAGTGCAATTATCGAAAATCAATGTTTCACGTCAAACATTACTGATCTTCTCTATCACGAATAAACTTGAATTAATCTGAAGATGTGAATGCAATATCTAACGATTATAGAGGGCAGATCAACTGACAACTGAACCACTTCAAACTTGATGGTAACAATGGCGAATTTAAAAAATATTTTATATTAATTATTTTGTTTTGAAAGAAATATTAACATATTTATTATTTATTTGTTCTGTAACTATACTATTATGGAAAAAGGTACCATAAATAAAAAATAATTAATTGCAAATTATTACTTAAGTAAATACTTATTATTCAATGTTACTTTAACAGTCATAATTGAGGAATGAAACATGTATATATAATATATAATAATGTATAATGTATAACGTATAATAAGGATATTATGAATGTTAGAAATATAAGGTGGTAATAATTACTTTTAAAATAAATATGGGATTAAAATGTTACGTTTTTTTGGATAGTTTTGAAAAGTTTTTTTATACCATAAGTGAGTCATCATAGCACATTGTACCTATAAAAATTATGTTATTTTAGAAAATTGCACACACATACATACACAAATTTTTATATCTATATATTTACTTACTTGGTTTATTACAACCCAAAATGTAATGTAATGAAATGTATTACTTTGCCAAAGAATAATAGATAACATTAAATACATTAAAATTTCTGTAAATTGCAATGGTGTAGACAAATATTCAAATAAGCCACCATGCGGTACTTTATAGCCATCAAAGACAACTTTATTATTTTCAGATTTTCTTAAATTAGCTAAGATAAAATTACTTTGTAATTGTATTAACGAGGATAATAAAAATATATTAGCACAAACTATTTGCAAGAGCGTTAATGTATGCCAGTGAATTAATTCTTTAGAATCTATAAGGAGATTCGTTTTAGTAAAAAACATTTTTAATATACATTATTTAATTTTTATAGAAGAATATATTACCTCGAATGAAACCATATGATTCACCCATAATACTTAATATTGTTCCTATATAATGTAAATATCCAACTATATAATGAAGAATATTAATTTTTTTATCAGAGAAAACATTAACATAATGCGTTTCATAGAATCTTTTCCAACAATGAATAGCAAGAAGTATTATAGTTAAAAATCCACATTCTGGTGATACTAAAAATCAAAATATATAATATATCAATTATAACAAACCAATAAAAAATATATTATAACTATAAAAATAGTGCATTTATTCAAATATATTTTACTTAATGCTTTTCTAGACGTGCCAAGTGATGTATCTAATAACCAATATATAATTTCTGGAATTGTTCCGTTCATAAAATATTTATAGAAAAATAGGATAAAAGAACAAGTAAAAATTGGTGCTGCAAAGACATAGAAATGTCTAAACCATCTGAAATCGAATATAATAGAGAAAATAGCAATTTATTTCAAGAAAAAGTTATTTATAAAAATAACCAATTATATACAATGACTCACTTTTTTGGTACTTCAGTTTTTGCAATTATAGGTTGATGAATTTTAATTGCATATTTACCGTAATTAAACGTACGTGTAATTAAAACAGGTACATAAGCTTCAGCATAGAGGATAAGAGATCCAAAAATGAATGTTGTACAAGAGAAAAATATAAATAAATAACGTATAAAATTTACATCCATTGTTCTTGAATCTTTCCGTTACGAGCGATCACTCAAGACATAAATACTTGGAAAGTATTCTTTTTTTTATAGAAAGTAGTTCTTTTAATATAACAGAAAGCTTATATAATACTTTCTGTATGTGAAATATCCAGCCATCTATAACAATACAACAAAAACACAATTATTGTATTTATCAGACTTCACTTTAATAATGATTATCACATTTATATTATAAAAAACGAAAGGTCACACGTAGTGGCCATCATACTTATATTACATTATATACTTATATTAAATTATATAAGTATGATCTGTTATAAAAAACAATTATTTTATTATGTTACATCATTATTACTATTACATATATTTTTAATTCAACAATTTTGTACAAAAATTGGACGGATTTTTTTCAGGATTTTTTTATATAAAATTGATAAAAAATATCTTAACAGTTTAATAATACATAAAAGATCTTTATAATTATTTACAAAGTTTGATAAAGTTACTAATGAGTATAATAAATGGTCTTAAACTAATGGTAACTTAAATTTATCGTACGCTCGAACTTCGATTCGAAATGTTAAAGTATCTTTTCGTAAAAAGTCAGGTAAATCTCGTATGCGCACAAATTCAACGTAGCCGAAACTACGTTTATTTAATTCACAGATAGGCTTTCTAAAAGCTTCAAGATCTGGTCTGGAACAAGTTCTCTCTCTTATATCTTTTTCTGAGTTATGTGGATGTATCAATACGAAGTACATAACACCATTGAAAGGCCAATCTAGTGCATCGTCATTCTCAGATTTCATAATATGTAAAAGTATTGACAAAAATTCCGGATCCTTTGAGGATATATTTATTCTGGCACAAATTTTGTAACCATTAGGTCCAGTGTAAAATCCAGGACTATAATACATCTTTAAAGGATCATTTATCATGGAAGTAAGCTTTTCTTGGAAAGAATTTAATTTCCAGATATAAACACCATTACAA
Organism: Vespula vulgaris; assembly: GCF_905475345.1. Classification (NCBI taxonomy): domain Eukaryota; kingdom Metazoa; phylum Arthropoda; class Insecta; order Hymenoptera; family Vespidae; genus Vespula; species Vespula vulgaris. Next base: position 5,582,171 of record NC_066588.1, read on the forward strand.
TTACGTAATAGCATTTCTTCTTCAGTAAAACGTACTGAAGTTTGTAAAGCTGTAAGTTGATTTTTTTGATTGGAAACAGTGATAGAAAGTTCTCGATTTTGTTGTTCTAATACCACTATCCTTTCATACAAACTCCTAAAAAAATATTTGGCTGAGTAATTTTTAAACACATAACAGGATTGTATATATTTTTGTATTTACTTTAATAACTGCTGCCAATCTGGTGGTGGTTCTTTATCTGATGTTGATGTTCCATTTTTAGGTGGTGGATCCCATAGCTTAGATTCTGCGGATATAGCACTGACATTGCCTTGGGTCATTGATAAGCGTGGAAGTGCATTTAGTATCATCTGTTATATAAGCAAACATATATAAACTAAATATGAATCAATATAGTAATATATTACACATTATTTTACTAACAGTTAAATGTGAATTAATATTTTTTTCCAAATGAATATGTGAAGATTCTTCGGTACAAAATATTTCTGTACAACCAACATCTTTAAAAGGACATTGAGTCCTTTCTGAGGTAGAAAAATTTTTGTATGTACATTGATTAACATGGGTCTCCATATCTACAGGTGATAATTCTATTAAACAGCCAAACTGACGATATGCACAAGTAGTTCGCTGTTGAGATATCTCTCTGCTGGTATAAAGGTCTCTGAAAAGATCACTTTCAGATTTTAAAGGTTGACTGTCTACTGGACAGCATGCACCTTCTCTTCTAATAAAAAATATAATATAGTTAGATAGTATTGTTATATAATAACTTCAATATTATTGAAATAATTATTTGTTAGAAAACTTACTGTAGCCAAGTGTAAATGCACCGAGAACAAAATTTATGACCACAAGATGTTAGAACTGGATCACGTAGCCAAGTTAAACAAATAGGACACTCAAATCGGGGTTCTAAGTATTCTTTTATACCATCACCACACTGCACGAAATAAATGCACCATAAATAAAAATAAATGAATAATTATATTAATGCAATAATAAAATTCAGCAGTCTATCAATTTCTGTACATAACCATTTAAAAAAAACGTAAAAGGGTTCAATATTTATTACATACAATTCCACTTTCTTCTGCCACCTTAATAGGTTCATTGGTGTTCTCTGATGTGGCCATTTCTAGAAAAAGGCCGTGATATAAAAAAGGCTATGAAATAAAAAAAAAAAAATATATAAAACCTCTCAAAATATATTTCTTGTAAAAGATGACATTTCGCATTACATGATGATTTATTTGTCGTATATGATGACTATTTTATATAAAATACAAGTACTTACCGATTGTCTAGGAAGAATGCCTGTATTGTGAGAGTTAAATATACCGTTTTATATATATTTTATATATTTTTTCATTTTAATGAAAGTCACGCTGTTAAATACAAAGACGTAATTGTTCGATTATTTGTACACATATCGCACAAAGAAAATTAGAAAAATAAATGATCATTCTTCAATGATTTGATTTCCTTAGTTCACTTTACTATGTACATATACATATATATATATATATATATATATATATATACAACAAATATTCAAAGAAGTATACAATCTCCTATTGCATTTCAAGAATCATCAAATTTCTATAAAAAATTTTGTGTAGAGGAAACTAACTTATCGACAGAGATAGATGTTGATACCTCGTAATTTTATAGATATTTATTTTCCTTTCCAATAAAATACAAAAAATATATTCTTTTAAGCATTTGTTAATTTTATTAATAGAGTCTCTATACGTAGTAGTTTCTATGGAATAAGATTTAAGCTATCGATATTACTTGAGATGTAATATTTTATTCTAAATTGTAATACAACGCAAGTACTATGGTGTTAATTATCTGCATTCAATCGTCCTTAAATTTAATAATTAAAAAGATTTGAAAAGATTTTTCAAATTTACTTATATATACACATATAATTTATTAATATTTTCATTTTTAATTCTTTCACATGTATCGGCGCTACGATCTGTTTCCAACGAACTATCGGTAATACAGAACAGCCTGCAAAAGACGTTGAAATTGCATTTAATTTCTTTATGAATTAGATCTAATAGTTCAACAACATTACAACAACAAATCAAATTCACGAAATAGCTACATTTTTTAACCAACAATTTTCATCAACAATTAACGAAAAGTAATTCACGTGACACGTTTATAGAAGAAATAAAAGCCGCGAATTTTGAAACTACATTTAAAATAAAATCAGCTATTTGGATCTCGATCATGTCGCATCCGCAAACGTTCATTTCACTAGTTTCCGATATAAACGCGACGCAAGAGACGACGTGCGTGTCTTTCGTTTCTCTCTGCGATCCTAATGACGGAGATAGTAGTTGTTGGAAAGGAGGGTAACACTCGGGAAACGCTTGTATATAATATCTCGTATTACAAGAGGATCGTACGTCTTGTATGATCAACGTGATATCAACGTTCGTCGCGAAGAAAATAAGCAAGAAGCGATAAAAAAGATGATACCTGAAAACACCGGAAAAATCGTTTCAATGTCAAAGGAAGTGCATATTCGGGTTCACACGGATCCGGCGCCCTTTTATCGATTCTCCGATGGCCAATCGAATTTTTCGAGGTAAGAAAATGTTTTTGCAAGTCTTCGAACTCCATAACAGTTTGTACTATTTATGAATAATAATCGATTTGATTTTATTGTTTTTGTTAACATTGGAGAAATCGTTTTTTTAATAGAGAAATCAATGTTTTTCTTTTATTTATTTTTTTTTTTTGGATATCACGAATAAAAGTGCCGAATTTTTTTTTGGAACGGAAGAATTCAAATAATAAAGAATTTTTATATTTATTTCATACCTTTCTTTATTGATTCATCTAGGTATTTCTTCTAACGTGATACTAATGAGAGTGCGTAGACTAGCGCGTGAATTTATATCACGAAGTTTCCAGAAAAAAGAAGTTGGAGAAAGGTGCGAGAGCGATATCTTTAACGGAATCAGGTGAATGGCGTCGAGATTCTTCTTCTTCTTCTACTTCCGTAAATAATTGTACACGCTCACGCATTTACTTTCAACGTCTTTTACGTATGTATGTTCACGTATATTTGCGCGTGCTCGATTTATACATATCTATATATACGTATATGTGTTTCACGATAATGCAACGTATCTAATCGAGAGTATTCATTGCCGTTTTTATTTTTTTGAATGACGGTTTCCTTGGTATACGATATATTTTTAGATTTATTGTAAAACACGATAAAATAATCGGACATATTGCTAAGAATTTGCTAAGTTTATCAATCTGTTTTGACATTTGGTTAAGGATATTTCGTTATTTAAATGAAACGAATTCAAATATTTGGCCTTGACTATGAAACTTTACGCTATTTCAAAAGATACTTGCAACTCGTATTTACTTTGAATAATTCATTATTATGAGACGCACCTTGATGTTCGACTTGTTTTTACGAAAACGATAACGATAGAACGCGGGAAAATTGAAAATTGGAAACTGTGTTCCATGTTATTTGCTATAATTTATTAAGTATTCGTATTCGCGTGTAATAATTAGAGAGAGAGGGAGGGAGAGAGGGGGCGAGAGAGAGAGAGAGAGAGAGAGAGAGAGAGAGAGAGAGAGAATGAAGAAGAAAAAGAATTATTATCTTCCTTTTCTCGACGAATGTGACAATGTTAAATGTTATTGTTAATATCGTATATCGCACGTGCATATATCGATCGAAAATATTATTTAATATCTTCGAAAAAGTTTACCAAAGTGTGGGATACATTTTTAAGAAATACGATAGATGATCGTCGACGAATTTAGCTAAGTATTACGTGATTTACGATAAGAATGAATTATAATCGTCAGTTTCTAACTGACGAGAACTCGATCGTACAACTTTATCATTAACAAGCAAAATTCTTGAAGTACTTTTTTGAGAAGTCGTAGTTACAGAAAGTCATTATTTTCTTTGAATATATAGCTCAATAAACCACAACATCGTGACAATAATAATAATGATAATAATAATAATAGTGATAATAATAATAATAATAAAATAATGATATTGGTAATAATACATTCTCCAGTTATTGCTTTATCACTGTGAAGAATTGATTGTTACATGAACGAATAGATTATGTGATAGACGTGAAAATCGAGTTGAATCGAGCGTGAAGCTCGGTTACGTAAAATAAATTAAGATGGTGGAATTGATAGATGTTTAGGACTGGTGAAATGTATTGTGAAATGTGAAATTAATCTATATATTATATAGGATGAATTCTCAATTAAGAAAATTAAATTAAATTTGTTAAATATATGAACAAAAAAGTGCGTACAAACGTACAAATAATTACGCTCACATATGTGACGTCTCCCTTCGATTATTAATTAATTCATGGATATCGTCTAACCCATGAAAAATGAAAACTCAGAATTGTGATCTACTAATGTTACAAACGAATAATTTAAAAAATTTTTAACAACGTACCATTTTCTAGCTGTACTATGTATTGTCTTCTTTCACATTCTTGTTGCTGCCACAATTTATTTACACTATTCAAACTGTCAATACATTGATTATGATCAAATCTTAATTTCGAAATCACTAGAACAGCAAGAAATGTCGCAAAAATTTCGGCAATTTTTCCTCGTTGTCAATGTCGTGACCTTGCTTGTCTTCTAACCGTGTATGGCGGACTTGGAAGCTCGGATGCACTCGGTCTAACTGTTCAGGATCCCGTCCAACAGGATCCGTTATCCGAGCCAATGCACATCGGCTAGGTTGTTGCTCCCACCTTCTCCTTGATACAACTCTTAATCAAGTAATTCCGTTTGTTGGAAAAATAACCAAGTTGTATTTTTTATATTTGTTTTTGATTTCTAGTTGATAAGTCTTTATTAAGACCATTCTTCAATGAGTCATTAGTTGAAAAAAGATTTGGAAGAATTACTATTATCTTTTCTGATATTAAATGATTTGTTTATTATCACGATATTCCCTTCCTCTTCACGATCGTTGAATATTTGTTGCTATTTATATATACGTTAATTTTTCGATAGATACGCACGTATCTACTTTAAAAAATTTATTTTACTTAATTGTCGTTTGTTATCAAGCTTTGTCTATGTTTATCATGATAACTTCGTTATAATTTATAGAAGTCGTCAGGCTAGCGATTTATATATATACACACCCACACACCCACACACTCGCGCGCGCGCGCGTACCATTAATTATTCATAATGAGTTAAGTTTGGAACTATACAACGTTGATTCAAACTCTGAACGTCGAACTTAGATTTGTTTTATTATAAAGAACTTATCGTTCTTAAACTCACAATCAATCTGAGATGAGTCTACAAAAAAAAAAGCAATTTGGTCTGATATCGAAGAAGATAATAGTAAAGTTGTTTGAGATTAGTTGGCTTAACAGTATACGTGTACAATAGGAAGCAGACGTTTGGAATCTGTCGAAGCAGAAACATTATCGTGTCATGAAGGAATTTCTTATTGCTCTAATAGAAAGCTCGGTTCTTCGACTTTGATCGTTGTGTTCTTCCTCTCCCTTTCGATAAGAAAAAAAGAAGATACACCGAGTTGGGTCTTCAGAGAGAAAGTCGTCGGAAAAATTACTTGAAGAACGACGTACACATTGTATACGCGAGTTTCAGTGATTTTGTTTTCCTAAGTGTTGAGTATTGTAACAGAAAAAACAGCGGCATTTGTAAAGCACGTGAGTAAACTTCTATAAAGTTGGTCGAACGAGAAGTTTCTTAAAAATTGTCTCTTATATCGAACTGATTTTCAAAAGATAGATTTATTTTCTTTGACTCATATTCGTATCTAAAGGATTACAGACGTGATTTTCTTTTCGTTTTTATAGTCAAAAAAATTGGTGTGTCCTTGTTATTAGATAAATTATCTTTTTTTCAATTCATCTATATTTCGATTATATTCGTTTATAACTTCGATTTGTTGTATACTTTACTTTTCTTAGAGGATTCTAATTGTTATTTATTTGTAAATTTTTATTGTGGATATTAAGTAATTACTACGTTATTTCATTTGAAAAGTTTTCATTTAGAAACAAAGATTACAAACGTTAATTTCTACGATGAAATGAAATTCGAATGATTTTTGAAATCGTTGAAATTGTGAATAGGGAGAGGGGGGGGGGAGAGCACGATGGCAATGATCGGAAGGAGCGGACGATTTGTAGTTCAAAGGCTATTACCGTGACCGGATGTTCGCAACTAACTCTCTCGTTGTTAGATCCACCTCTGGCTTCGCTCGTGAAGCTAACACGTTCAATTTAGATTGACTATGAACGACTGTCAGTAAAAGCAACGTCACCGTGCTCTCGTGTATACCTACGAGAGGAATTTTCATCAGAAATCAGCTTATACAAATTCGTCAAACTGGACCAATATGGACCTAAGGAAGAACAACATCTTTGTTTTTCGTGAGCACGTTGTACCTTTACACGTTGTGTTTACATCGAGAGATTAAATTAAATCGTATAAATTCAATTTAATACCGATCGTATAATTAACTATAATATTCAACTATTTTATGTTGAATATTATAAGATAATGGAAAAAAATGAGAGAAAATTAAAACTTCTTTTTTTTGTATGCGATGTAAAAAAAGAACTATAGTTTGATCTTAGTAATTTAAAAATTCAGCGAATAAAGAAACGAGAATACGATATTACATAATTTTTTGTATGTAATTTCCGATGTAATTATCATTAAACAAAATAACGTGATGCAATTTTAACGTTTTAACAAGCGTTCAACTTTTTCATGTACTTTTTTCAACATACTTGAATCTCTTCTATTGAAGATCGTACGTCGCATGGAAATAAGAGAAAACAAATAATTCGATTTGAATGGATTCGTGAGCATATATACATATATACAAACATACCTTACGCCTACGAAAAGTGTCGTGGCTCTTCGGGAACTTTGAATGAGAACGAACAACGACGATGAATCATTCTACGAAAACTTTTTTGGCAGATCAGATAGGAAGAGTTGTGTTTTTTAACGAAGTCATCTCTCGACCGGTTTTTGACTCAGGTATAAATCTTTGTTAAAGAAAAAATCTAAAGTACTATATAGACTTCGATAGATTATGAGTAATATTAAAAATTAATTTTTAAAGAGTAAACTCGATAAGATTTTATTTCGTTATTTAAATAATATAATTTGTTTTAAAATCTATATATCAACATCTATATATATTTGAAAATAATATAAATGGTCGTTCTTTATCCTTTTGTAAAGAAAAGAAAAAGACAAACAAACGAAAAGAAGGAGTCATCGGTGAGGAGACAAACAAGGACGAACGTCCTTTCAAGGAGAAAACACACAGGAGAACAACACACAGATTCCTAACGATTGTCATTCGCTTTCTTCGAAGTCAATACAGCGGATTCTTGTCCTCTTCGTTATTCGCTTTTCTTTTCTTTATCAAGTGGATCTATGAAGACGAACGTTTGTGTGTGAGAGAAAGAGAAAGAGAGAGAAAGAGATAGAGACAGAGACAGAGACAGAGAGAAAGAGAGAGAGAGAGAGAGAGAGAGAGAGAGAGAGAGAGAGAGAGAGAGAGAGAGAGAGAGGGATAGACGAGGAGAGAGTCAGCTGCTTCGATGATAAAAAGCGTTGAGCCGATTAAAGGGTAACGTCAGTCGGTGTTGTTCCTTCCTCCCTCTTGTGTTGATCATTGATGTGACTGAAAGTCGCATAAGTTCGTTCATCTAGTGCACGGGAATTATTTATTTATCTTTAGAAATTTTTTAAACTAGTCGATATTGTAAGTGTAATACAAACAATGAGAAATAAATATACAAGATCATCGAGTTGTTCGATATCGTTCGTTCCTTTCGATCTAGATCAGGATTAAATATGTACTCTAATTAGTTTATTTCATATTTTATTAATAGAACGTCTATCTGGTAAACATAAATCATATACACGTACATAAATATATGAATATTATCTACAAATGATAACTTTGAAGATCGTATCATCGAAGACACGTGGTTTATTTTAATGAAACAGTATATCGACGTACGTGGATCTATTATTTCATAGGAGATCATTATGATCATCGTACATGGCGTGGGTGGATCTCGGAATTAGATACGTAATTACCAAATTATTCTGCGAAACGTAATACGTTGGGTCCATTTTGTGTTAATTGTGTATATATATAAGGTCTTTTATTCGTTATTCCAAATGGAAAGTAGAACATTTGATCATTATGAAAAAATTTGTCTTATCGATTTAATTTTTTTTTTTTATTGAGGTGTACGATACTCGCTTAGAAAAAAAATAGAGATTAAACAGCTTTAAATTCAAGTGCCCGATAATATCGAAGATGATACCTTCGTCAAGTGAAAATGAAAATGGTGATCTTTGTACGATTCAATTCGATTTCTTTTAATATTTTTATAATATTTCTTATATAATTAATTATTTCTTATAATATTTTTATTTTCAGTATTAATATCTACTATTTTTTTAATATGAAAAATGTTTGTTTAATATTGTGAACGATGATTCGTTATGAAATGGAAATGAAAATGAAAATAATGATAGTTAAATTGAATTCGATCTTTTTTAGAAACTTTTTCTAGAAAATATATATTGATGAAATACCCACATTATTGTGTCATTGACGATAACTCGGAATAAATAGCGAGAACGTAATCTCCCCTTCGTTAATAATCCCTCATTTTTACTTCAAAGAGATATTTTACTAATAACATGGCGACGGATGTATGTGAAATAACAATACGGTTTATATAAAATTTTATTATATTGAAAATGAGATTCTCGTAGTCTCGAAATTTCTGAAAAGAATCTTTGAAAAGAGAACATAAAAATGATCGTTCATTTTCACTATCAGAAGCATTTTCACAATATCTTCTCAATCCATTTTATTATTGAATTATTTAAGTAAAGGTTTTATAATATTGTCATATCTTATTTAGGATCACTGTTCGATTCTTTTTCTTTTATCAATATTTAAATATTATAAAAAGAAAGAAACAAAATTATCACGTTGTTAGGTGAAAAGGAGATCAATGATTAGAGATTTGAAAAACGGATCGAACATTGCCTCGAATCGGTCGGTCAACGGTAATTCTTGGTGCAATGAATTACACTGATTTGCTATACATCGTTCTTCCACTATTTGTACTGTCAGAGAGAAAAAGAAGGAAGGAGAAAGAGAGAGATAGATAGAGAGAACGAAAGAGAAATGAAAAGAGTAAGACTAGGAGCGTTCACCGTGTGACTTTGCTGCAGGGTCATGCCAGTGAAAGAGTGGTTCAGAAAGCTACAGCCTGTACAGCTGTACTTGGTGGTGTTCTTCACCGTGGCATTCTTCATCATCGAGATGGTAGCCAGTCATGTTACACACTCGTTAACGTTACTTCTCAACGCCTATTATATGCTTTGTAACATTATTGCAACCCTCGGCTGTCTAGTTTCGATCAAGGTAAGTTAATTAATGATCTAGAAGAAGATCTTTACTATTTTTATTTTTTTATTTTTTTACATTGCTCTTTTTCATCGACGAAAATCATTTTTTCACATAATTAAAAAATCGATCTAATCGATTTCTATCGATTGGAATTTCGAACTAATTATATATAATTAGAATTTTCATGAATTAAATGTAATTTTATTAATTAATTAATTTACTTATACCATACGATGAACTTTTGATCAAACAAATGTTCGATCGTTAATCATGATCGATGATAATTGTTACTTATCAATTTTATTATATACTTATCATACTTATCAATTTTAATTATATTATTGACACCTCGAATTGATCGATTTTATTTCGTAACGATTAGATATAACGACGGGCGAGTTCGTCTAGAAGTTTGAATATTTTACGACTTTTTATAATTTACGTATTATAAGACATTATTTACAATTTGATATACAGTAGTACCGAAATGAGTTATGTGTTAATAGTAAAAGCGTATTTTGTATTGTTTATTCACTCGTTCATGCATGTACGAACATTATTGTCGTATTCACTGGCATGATTACGCATTAGGATAAGAGGCACTTTCAGACAATATTCATGTCATTTCTATTATTTCGCTTTCACTTGATTGTTCCGCAATTGAATGATCGTTTTCTACTTGCTGTATTCATAGTATATGTATATCATTTTAAATAAAATTTCCATATACAGTTAAATAAAAATATATTTAAAAAAAAAGAAAAAAGAAAAGGAATATTATAAAATGTTTAATAATCTTATTAAAATTATGACTATTAAATTAGATTCATTCTAAAGAAGCTTTCTAGGATGAACTAAGAAGGAATGTTTTCTGTTTTCACAACGTTGCTCCTGATAGGATTCAAGAATGTTATCTTTGACTTGTGTCGTGTGCATCCTGATAAAACGTCGTTGCCCTTTGACGATATTAATTATCAAGACCAAAGATGTCAGCATATAAATTGTTCTATTTATATATTTTTTTTTATTAGACATACATAAAAAATAATTGATATTTTTGACAATTTTTCAATGATATGAATTTTATAAGAAAAATTATCCGATAGAAATGAAGATTTATCGAATGATTATTATTTTTTTCATTATTTTACAGTATGCTCCACGCGAAAGTTACAGAAGTATTTACAATAGTACGAGCAGTTCTCTTGGGGATTCAGTGATATGTTTGGACGGCCAGGAACATGGCTCAAATACGTCTTTATCGACGAAGACAAAGGTGACTGGAATATTATTATTATTACTACTATTATTATTATTAATATAGATTAAATAGTAAGTTAAAGATTAAAACAATTTGTAAAGTATTTTGTTGTATATTTTTATAGCAATCACGATCGGACAGGAGAATGAAGAATAGTTTTGGATGGGCTAGGATCGATATCCTAACAATGCTAATTTGCTGCATTCTCCTAGCTTCCTTCTGTTTCTCTCTCGTAGTCGAGGCGTTACAAACGCTGGTTCATATAGATCATCTCGATGAGATGCATCATCCTGTGGCTGTACTCTGCATTGGGGCAGCCGGTATTTTTCTCAACATTTTTTGTTACATTCTCATTGGTGGATTCACATTTAATCAGGGAATATTGTTGCACGTTACCAATAATGGGGACGTCATTTTTAGAAGGTGAGTAACTTTGTAAGAGCAGATATATCGAAATGTCGTTTCAATTCCAAACCCAAAAGTTAACAATTTTATCATTTATATTTTATGAAAATAATAATATAGTCCATATATCATAATATATCGTAATATGTTAGTCAACATATAAAATTTTAACAAGATATTTTTTATCTTATAATTAGGAATATAATATCACAACCAGAGACGGAAGGTGAGCAACGATTAGCAGTACAAACTAGAAGAAGTCCTTTAGCTGTTCCAAGAAGTCAAGGATTTCGAAGGATATGCCGTGACGTTCTCGGTTGCATTTTCGTTATACTTGTATCAATATTAGTGTACTTCACTGATTCAGGCGTAGCCAAGTATTTGGATCCCGTTTTTGCCATTATTTCATCGATATCGCTTTTAATTCTGAGCTATCCATATAGTAAGTATCTTTTAGTTATTGATTACGCGATAAGATAACTATACGGTCTCCAAAAGTATGCTGTCGATTTATTTCTTTTTCTTTGTTCCATTTACGTATCGATATATACGTATGTAGTACATATATCGCGATAACAATGAGTTATATAAAACAATATTGGATCAATCGTTTTAACGTTTGTGATAGATACATGTTTTTATTTTGCATTGTAAAATATTTAATTTTCCTTGTTATATATGTATAATAGCTTGAGATATCATTAATGAAATCATGAAATTTTTCAGTGAAGGAATCTGGTTTGATACTACTACAAACCATTCCAAATCATATTAACATCGATTCCCTGAAGAAAGAACTACTTGAAGCTTTTCCAGGTATCGTCAATGTCCATGACTTTCATGTTTGGCAATTAACATCGCAGAAGATTATACTAACAGTGCACATAATATTTTTAGATCCTATGGTAAGTGATTGATATTTTGTGATGATAAAAACAATTCTTTCAAAGTTACTCTCGTCATTGTTAATAGGTTTACGCCAGTATCATTGATCAAATAACAGCGTTTTTTATCGAAATGGGTATAACTCAAGTTACTATACAGCCAGAATTTCATAAGATGAAACCAACCACGGATAAAACTGATTGCTTGATACGTTGTCACGGTGAACTGTGTAGTTTGTCGCAGTGTTGTACGAGAGAAAAGCTTGGACAGAAATCATCTTCCGAAGAGTCATTGAAACACGTACATGTGATCAATAAGAAGTTTGAAAAAAAAGAGATCATACCTGCTTCACCGATGATAGATTTAAAAAAATTTGTGATACATGATGAAGAGAGCCCAGAATCGGCACCTTCTACGACGAGTGGACCAAACAATAGTGAGGCATGCCAATCGAATGACGAACAAGTACAAAGCAAAAAAGATAATGCTAACGACAAAAGTTCCTATTCGATAAGCGTGGACGTTAATGATCAAAAACTTGCTGCTAACGACTCGAGTCACGATACCGTATCGTAACTTTATCCTTTTCTCGGCCGAGAATCGTTACTTCCTTCGCTCGCATTATTTTTTTTCCCTTTTTTTTTTGGAAGAATCTTCCAACGATAAGACTGTATTTTAGTATTAAGTATTTTTAATTGTGCATAGATAAAAACGTTCTATCGATTTTCTGTCGATTCAAACGTAAAAATAGAAAAAAAAAGAAAACAAGATAGATGGAGACGGAACGAAAATTAATTCTACGTCGAATTTTTATAATTCGTATTGTTATTTTATTTTATCTAATATTAGAGATAGGAGTATTTCATAAATACAGTACAAATGATTAATTTTTCATTTACAATCTTAACGCATGAATCTATGTTAATTGTTTTTGCTATTTCTTGAACCAAGTCAAACGAGGATATTTGACTACAAGATTTATTATAGTTTGACAAATCGTAAACTGAAATAAATATTTGTTAAAAAATCTATTTTTTTTTTTTATAAAGAGGACGTCGAGATTTTTAATGAAATTCTTAAATTAGAACGATCGAGTGGAATTATTTATCGTCTCCATTGGTAACGTACGGATCGATATCAGCGCCATCAACTTTTCCACTTGAAAGGTACTTCAACTTTTGCAGTTGATAACATTTCCTATTGAGATATGACATAAGTTACGAATAAAATAGATCTCGATTTATTCATTGTAAATATACATATAACAATTATTTAAATGAATTATTCAAACTATTTTATATATAAGTCATTAATCCTTCAAATAGTAATATAAAGTATTATTTTTAATTGCTTTTGTAATTACGATTGATTTAGTTCAAATCTAATCATTTCTTTTATCGTTATAAAGCTTTGCGTGGTAAAACGAAAGTGTCTTCACGTAAGTGTTACGAGAACTTTCACGTAATATAATCTCGAATAATTAAAAATATAAAAATATTACAATTAAAAATTCATAGACGTGTATGAAATCACGTATGTATTTAAAAAAGAAGAAGAAATGAAAGAGAAAAAGAGAAACTGACGAAAGTCGATAAGAAGAGTTTTGTCCTTACCGATAGAGAATTTCATTCAAACTTTACAGTGTTGATCTTCGCGGTTGTTCGAAACCAATTACATTCATAACTCTCAAAGAGAAAACGTGTAACCTTGAATTAAAAAAAAGAAAAAAAAAAGAAAAAGAAAACGAAGTAAACACGTTGAATGGCTAAGTCAAAAAATCGAAATGAGTAAACCAGATATCAGTGAGTAGAAGAACGAAATTCGAAAGTGAGAGAGCGAGAAGAAATGAACTAACGTCGAAATGACGTCGTACGATAAGTTGCAACATTCCCCAATGGAACGCAAAAGGGGTGGGGTCGTGTGCGTGTATACGTGTGTACGTGTGTTACCACGTACGATCGCGCGTAGTTCGTGAGTTTAGTTCCAACTCTTCAGTTCGAGCGGTTCTAGAACGGAGTGATATCCGCGATCGGTGACTTGTGCGTCTCGATAATTAAAGAGATAGAAAGAGTGAGTGAAAAAGAAAGAAAGGAAGAAAAAAAGAAAGAAAGAGAGAGAGAGAGAGAGAGAGAGAGAGATAGAGAACGTATACATCGTGTCATCTCTCTCTCCCTTCTCTTTTCATTTTCATTTACAAAGGAATGGGTTCAGAGTAATAAATAATAATGATTTTGATAGGAAGTTAAAGAAAACAAAAATAAAAAAGAAAGTATGTGAAAAGAGTGGGAGAAAAGAAAAACAAGAAGATAAAAAGGCCGGCATAAAAGATGACACTACGAACAACATTCGTTCTTATCTTCTTCACTTGTACTCTCTACTGTCGAGGTAATTATTCTGACGTCGGCAACACCACACCTGAAAAGAAATACCTGTCTATCATACCTGCCTAGAAAAAGAGAAAGAGAGAGAGAGAAAATGTGTGTCTCTTACTTTTTACTGATGCGTAACACGATGATCACGTGGTCATCATTGAGTCACATACGAGTCAACGAATGAATTTCTTTCCTGATTCCGATCGTCCTGTTCTGTTTTTTTTTCTTCGATGATTTGAGGCAATTAGCTTGTTAATAGTACGCTCGTTTCAAATATTTGATGATGATTTTGCTTTGAGATCATTTTTCTTTTCCTTCGTTTTCTTTTCCTTCTTTTTGAACTACTTTTAACCGGATATGTCATCTTTACGATGTAGATTGGAATGTTAAGGTATCGATAAATAATCAGGTCAATAATCGAATCTTCAATAACGATGATAATCTTGCTGACTTTAACGAATATTTTCTTCGTACTTGGTTAATCCGATCCTCACTCGAAACTCCCTACCATTCGAAATTCCACGTGAATCATCTACACCTGGACCGTTCTTCTGTCTCATGGCTCTGACCTTCTTCTTCTCCTCTCCGGTACAGAGAACGTCATATAACAGATTTAACGACTAGCCAATCGACAAGATTAAAAATTATTTTTCTTTCTCCTTCACTCGTTGTATAATAATAATAGTAATAACTTTTTAGGACTAGATGAAAATTAATTATTCTGATTAAGAGTTTAAAAGTGTCAGGGCCTCGAAGAACCAGATTTTACATAACGACGAATCTGCATATATTTTTTATTTTCTGTTTTTTTTTTGTTTTTCAGTTTCATTTAGAACCCAATTATTTTCTTACTTACACGACTATATTCGATACTACTCTTTGTAAATGTTAATTAATTACTATCGTATATTTAATGGAACAAATTTATATAGAATTGTTATTTATTTTGTGTCTTTGTCGAATTAATTTACCATAAATGTCCGACTTCAAATTCGTTTACATATGTACATATACATATACACGATAGATATCGAATTGGAATAGTTTACGAATTGTAATTATATAATGGAAATAATGCTTTAGACTAGAACGTTATGACGATTTCATCGTCGCTTTCATAAGCACGTGGATATTGTAATTGATTGTCTCTCGGCGGTATATCAATTTAGAAGTTAAGTACTCGTTAAACATCTCTTCGTGTGAACCGATAAGCACGATGGTCTAACTATAGTGTTTCTTTCGTTAACAAGTATCCTGTGGTTTATCAATAGAACATATGTTGTTCATAAAAATTTAATTAAAAGAAGAATTTGTTTACTTGATTTTTTACATAATATATTCGATGATGAAGCGACCATATCGAGAAAAGACTCATATCGTTTTTCCGGAATTATATTCGCTTGAAATCACGTAATAAATAGCCCTGACTTCATTGTATATAGTCGAGTATAAACATGGAAAGACAACGTCTTATTTATAATTTACGGGAAATTACCATAGAACTTCTTATCTCATTGATTTAAGAGTTATACGATTTTAGAGATCGTCTGATCAGTCTTTTACCGAAATGATCATTGATCGAGCGAAAACCCTTGACACGAATTACTAAATCGCTTTATGACCTTCTTCGTGATCATGAATGATTCTCTATGTGAATGTAAGAGAATTTTCTGGATTGGAGTTAAAAAAAAAGTAAATTAATATTTCTATGAATATTTGATAAAACTTTTCGAAGTGTACATTTTTTTTTATTATTAAAAAAAGAATACGCGAACTATGTAATGTTATAATAAATAATTTAAATAATAAACATGTATCACTTTTTCAATTTTTCTGTAAGAAATAAAAGTACTTGAGCAGATATATCAAAGACAAGTCATATTTATTTTCGTATTACTCATGTCGTCTTTCTAGCGATCTCATTGTTAAATATGCAAAGTAACTTAACAAAGATCATTGGGTAATGGTATTATTTTTTCAGATTCTTCTACTCTTTTTTATGATAATTAGTATATTTATTTCTAATTACATTTTTATATTTTTCTTTGTTATCTGAGATTTTGTGGAGATTATTGTTAATTCTTCAGTAAGATTCTTAAGTATTTACAAATTAATTCAGACATTAATTGTTCTGATACTGAAGGATCGACCTTAGTAAAATCTTCAAAGTGTATAAAACGTTTATATTGTAAAATTATTATTACCACGTTCTTCGAGAAGATACGCAGATATTTAGAAGTTGGCGTTAGCTTTGTTTACAAAAGATCGCATCTCCATTGGGGTACCTGCTATCTGTTAGCAGCTGGTCTATGATGGACCACATGCTCTGTTATCCTCCTCTATCTCCATCCTTTTGTTTTCCGTGGGCCGGCTATTATTTATCGTGTCTGTATTCTCAAAACAACAGTAAGGTTTATCGTACTTACTTCCCGAGATATGTTTTCACCGTTAACAAATTTTTCTTTATCTTTATTTTTACTTTCAAACTTTGATGGATTATTTGACGCATAATGAAAAACTCTCTCGTGAGAAGACCGATACGATGTTTAGTCATGACCGATCGTCTTATATTATGCTAACGATCTTCTAAAAAAGATACAAATGATTTGTTTCGATCGATTTCGTCAAATACCTATAAAAAGGTAAAATTTTGTGACACATATCTCATCGTTATTGTTGATTTCTTCTTTTCTTGATATCTTCTCGGAAAGAACCTGATAATATTCTGGTATTTCCAATATCTATGTCAGTCGTTATTTATAAACTAGATATGATAGAGTGATCTATTTTAATATATAAATTAATCTCTTTGGATGGTACATTGAATCGATTTCATTACATTTTTTTCATTATATATACATACAATTATACATATTATATATATATATTTCTCCGTGCGTATATGTGTATATATGTATATGAATGTGTATGATATATTACATAGAAATGTTCGTATGAAATATGATGAATATATACTAAAGATACGTTCAAGGAGTCAACAATGATCGTCATTCACAATTCGACGAAGATTTATTTGAGTATTTGGTCTCTTTCGAATCATAGAAATCGTGCGAGCTGTTTGATAACGAGAGGGCTTTTATCAAGAGAGGAAAGAAAGGACTTCCTTCCCAGCCATGGTCGCGTTGCGTAGAAATAAATGCTTCAAACGAGTGTATGCGTATATTCTACAAATGTGAGAGAGTATGCAAGTATAGAAGCAAACGGGAAAAGCAGATAAAACCAATCATCCGCAGGACATTGCGGTTAAGGACTCGTTTCTCTTTACCACGAGCGTTAATCGAGCCGCGTTTCTTTCACGTTTCTTTCAGAATAAAAAATAGATCCGTTTCGATTAAATGAATGTACGAATGTGTATTAAAAGAAACAAAAAGAATATAACTAAAAATAAAAAAAATATCTCGGATCTCATCTCACCTCATTTTTCGCTATTTAAATTAATGGTTTACTTAAAATTTTCCAGCATCATTTTAATCATTTTCGTTACTTCGTTTCATATGAATTTTTTCTTCATATGAATTTTTCAAACGTTTGTTATATTGAAAGCAAGGATATAGATACAATTTCTGAAACGTACGAATAAATGTTCTAAAGTGAAAAATATTCTTGTGGAAAGGTCAATGATTATTGTCGCATTGTATCTTTTCTTTTTTACAGTGTCATGCCAGGAAAGGCCTATACTTATGCCACAAGAAAGCGAGATTATTAAGCATGCTGGGTCTTCTATAAATTTTATATGCACTGGTTCTAGAAAGATCTTTTTTTTCTATCCTACGAACTATGGATCAGACGAAGAAACATCTGAACAGGTTTTCTTCTCTTATAGTTTATTATTATTTCTTTTGAAATACAATCAAAATGCATCCATTTGAATTTTTTAAATTCAGTGAAAATTTTCATATAAAGTCGAGCACTTATGTTCAATAGATCATATCTTCGGAAATACGAGTAAACGAAACCTATAAAGATTATGAGTACATATACGATTTTCGTCGATCCAAGGCTGTGCCTGGTGACACAGGATGGTATGGTTGTTCCTATCGCAACATAACAATCACTCGAAAGGAATACGATAATCCTGAAATTAGCTGGGCTTATGTTTATGTGGATTGTAAGTAAATATTCGGCAGATTTATTAGATAGATATTGATAATTCGCTTTTGAATTATTCTTATTACCACATGGATTATATTTTAGCACCTGACAGTTCTTTCGTCGAAAATGTAGTCAAAACTATAAAAGGAATAACTGGTAATATGGCTTTAATACCATGTCGACCAACTTTGCCAAGTTTGCAAGTTATTTTGATCGATCAGTTCGACGAAGTAAGAATTACTCTTTTGTTTTTCTTTAATCGATAAGTTAAATTTCGAAAGAGAAAATTTCGATTGAGAAAATTGCAATTGTATAACCGATTACTTTCTTATTTCTTAATCACAGGTGGTTGAAATAAGCGAGAATATCTCGTATGATCCGAGATTTGGATATACGATAGATCATCTTAGTTTACATGACAACGGCCTTTTTAGATGCTCCATTACAAGGAACAATGAAACATACGAGGTCAATTATCATTTGGATGTGTTTTGTAAGTATTTAGACACATTACGTTATCATCGTTATCATGTATAATATTAATTCGTTTTGTCTAATTTCTTTAATTTTCTTAATTTTATCATATAATCAAACGATCATCGTTGAATGTCATCAATAATTTTTACTTTTTATTTTATTATATTATTAACTTCTGAGAAATTTTACATATAAAACTATGCAACTGATAAATAAAAAATATATATATATTTATTACATATTGTATATTAAAAACTAAATCGGGTTTTCGCAATAGCCAAACAAGACTTGAGTGAACCAAAAATTATCAAAGATACTTTGCGACATGTGGTCCGAGGCCAAACTCTGCGTGTTAATTGTACGATAGACTTGAAAGAGCGTTCCATTCCATTTCAATTTAATTGGAGAACACCGGTAGAGGTATGTTTATCAGGTTTATTATTCTTTATTATAAAAAGAAATAAATAGAATTCGATGTTAAAGTTTTCGTTATTTTAGAGTCAACGAATAAGCACACATTTACATCCCATAAAAACAAAATTGAATTTAATGCATGTGACCAGTGAATTGATCATACAAAATGTGACAGAGGAGGATGAGGGAGAGTATGAATGTATCATTATAGTTAATGGAGGTACTAATAGTGCGAAGATGAATCTAACGATACACGGTAAATTTTTATTTTTTTTTTTATTTTATTAAAACGAAAATTAAATAATCTTAAATCGATGATATAACTTGCAGATCCGAACAAAAAGTATATCAATTTAACGTCACAAGATCCAAATAGGCGTAATGTGAGAAAAAATTACAGTAACGTAATGTGGGTCGTTTACTATGATGCCTATCCTGAAGCTCACTTAAGATGGTACGTCATCTGTTTTCTATATTTTCTTCAACATCGATATAGCTCGTAACGTTATATTTTCGCGAAAAAGGTTTGATCATAATGGCCATGAGATCATGGATGATTGGTCGAATCCAGAGATAACTAAATACGCTATCAACAAAACTCCAACGAAAACGATTTTAAGAATCAATCGATTAGAAATCGAGGATATGGGAGTCTATACGCTTGAGGCTACCAACGATTACACAAACAAATCTCTTAATTTTACGTTGTCCGTATTAGGTAATGAAAATTATGTAAATTCCCATGGTTTTTAGTATCTTTTCTTTTTATTATTTTTTTAATTATTTTTTTATTTTAGCCAAGCCGACGCTACTATTCAAAGAGATAGAATCATATTATTCGCCTGGTCAAATCGTTGAGATCCATTGTTACGTAATAGCTTTTCCAGAGCCAGAAATTTCTTGGAGTTTCCTACAATGTCCGAATTATCCGTCCCGATGGAACTCGAGTCTAATCGAATTAACGGTAATTAAGATAACACGCCTGACGATCGTATACAATGTAGATGTCGTTTTTTTGAATGATATTCTTTTTTATTCTTTTTGATTAAATAACGAAAAATAATTGAAAGAATTTTATTACTATTGTTCACGTAGCATATCACGGAGATACAACAAAAATTATTCCTTTCAAAAGCAACAATGGAAATCGAAGCGTCCGGTTTCATTAATTGTACAGCCTGCAACTCGGAGGGCTGCGATTCAACGATTACTAATATTATTGTATCTGGTAAGTAAATTATTTTACATATTTTTTAATGATTAACGTAACTTTAGTTAAGTTAAGATGATTAATTTATATTAATAATGATATTAAAGATGGTAACGGAGGGTTCAGTATAATGGATCCAAAAGAACCAGTTGTCGAAGGTGATGACATCGAAATCATTTGTGCAGCTTCTATTTATAATTATACGGAAAACATTCAATGGCAGGATAATAACGACAAGTCAATTTTAGAAGATGGTAAAAACAAAACATAACGGATATTATTGCACGAAATATAGTTTGTAGCTTACTCAACAATATTTCTAATTAATTATTATGTACATACAATCTATATATTCAAATTTTTCAGAGAGAATACAAGTCATTCTTAAAACAACTCCGTTCACTTATCGTGCGATATTGCAAGTAAAGAACGTAAATATGAATGACGCGATGATTTATAATTGTATTGGGGAAACTAAGGATGGAAATAAGGAAAATTTGGAATATAATTTGGTGGTTTACAGTAATTATCATTAGTGATCATGAGAGAAATTAATAAAGAAAATTAATTCGTTGATGCAACAATTTTTTCATTTTCAGGGCAGAAAAAGCCGTCGTTTACAAATGTTAACTTGAATGAAACTGATTTGATCGTTGATTTCGGTACAGAAAATCATAAGCTTATTATTTTAAAATGTTTTGTAGATGCTATGCCTAAAGCAAAAGTTACATGGTATAAGGTAAACTATATTCGTTCGTTAGATATTATATAATACATGTGTATATGTATGTATATAAATATATATGTATCATTTTTAGGATAACGTAAAGTTAAAAAATAACGAACAATACGAATTAAAGTATGATGATCAAGAACTTCACATAAAATACGTATTTGAGCACGATAGTGGAAAATATTCTTGTAAAGCTGAAAATCGTTTGGGAAGAGAAGAGGCTTATCAAAATATAACGATAAAGGGTATGCTATTGATTTGTTTGAATAAATATAAAAAAAAATCGTTTGATCTCTTATTTTTATCAATATAATTGTTTTTTTTTGTACATGTACTTTTTTCCAGGAAAAGAGTTACCTAAGGGATTGATAATCTTGATCGTCATTTTGTTCATCGTAGTTGTGATCTTGATAGTTTACTTTACGATTAAAGTTCGTCGTGAAAAGGTAAATGATAATATTAAAATGAGAAAATGAGTTGTATAAAAATAATTAAAAAATAATTTTTTTTATTCCGATAATTACACAGATAATGAGAAAGGAGCTATTAGAAACTGGTTTAATGCATTTCGAAGAAGGTGCTCTGGAATGTTTAAATCCTGAGTTGACGGTAGACGATCAAGCGGAATTACTTCCTTACGATAAAAAATGGGAATTTCCAAGGGAAAGATTGAAGCTTGGTAAATGAATATATCAAGAATAGTTCAAGGATCGTATGTTTTTATGATAATCGTTTCACCGTGCTGGCCCATAAATTTGTTTGTAATAATGGCGCGGTTCAAATGTTTATAATATAAATAGAATTTTTACGAACCTGGTAGAATCACTGTATATTATTTTAAAGATACAGCAGTTACTTTGGTATATAATATACGCGAACTCGTAAGAACATTCTTAGTAGTAATCATTTATTATATAGAACAACATAATAGCTATCATTTCGCAGCCCATTAAAAATTTAACGCGATCCAATATTGGGCGGTGATTCATAGATTCATAGATTGAAAAACGTTAACATTAACTAATGCTTGTAACTATAATTTAGGAAAACAATTGGGTAGTGGAGCGTTTGGGGTGGTTATGAAAGCCGAAGCTCAAGGAATTTACGAAGACGAAGCTATAACGACAGTTGCTGTAAAAATGGTACGACGTACAACCGATCCAACTTACGTTCGAGCACTTGCGAGCGAATTGAAGATCATGGTACATCTTGGTAAACATTTGAACGTTGTCAATCTTTTGGGTGCTTGTACGAAAAATATTTCGAAACGTACGTGTTATTGATATCTTTCGTTCTATATGAGGAATTAATTGAAATTGAAACGATATATCCAATTTGGTTCATTGTTTGTTCTAGGCGAATTATTGGTCATCGTTGAGTACTGTCGGTTTGGTAATTTGCACAATTATTTGTTGAGACATAGAACGGACTTTATCAATCAAATCGATCCTGCTACTGGTAAATTTGATCCTACGATAGGTATCGATCTCCTCACAAGAACGGCCAGTATGAGCAGCAATAATAGGTTTGTTTGTATCTGATATGTTTTCTTTTCTTATCCCCAAGATGATACTATTTTTCTAACATATGTTTTATGCCTTGATGCGTATTATATTAATTACATTAATTTACACTGTCGTTTATTAAGTTACGATCATTTATTTAATGATAAAAGATCGAGTATTGCTCGTTCGATAAAAGATGAGCGTATAAAAAATTTTGTCTCTAACTATTCTATGGCGTTGAAGTTTTCCATGTTATCGGAGTAACTAACACTGCTTTCTTCATAGTCGAGTCCCATAGGCATTATAATCGAGTTAACTTCTATCGTGTTCAACACTTTTTTCTGTATAATATTATCTAGTAACGTGATATCTCTCTGATGGTAATATGATTTTCAAACTGTTTCATCTCTTGATTTGATAACAGATAACGTACAGTATTTTATGCTTGCTGTTTTTTAAACGGTATCGTGTTCTAAGTTGAAATCTCCACGTTTCGTAGGCCGCCTAACAGGCATATTTCTTTTAATTGAATAAGTTTTGTGATTTTAATGATTAATTAGATTTTGTGGAAAATGGAGCTATACTACTTTCATAACAAATGATTTTACATTTTCATTTAATAATGTAATCAACATTCATCGAGATATATAGGTATTTTTAAATCTGATTCAAATTAAATTATAAACAATTCATAATTCACAATCACAAATCACAAATTATAAATCACAAATGGCAAATCGCAAATCACAAATCATTTAATCAATACACTTCTAGTATAACTAACTTCACAATTTCTTCCCCTCTCTCTTTCTCTCTCTTACTCCATATTCATTACTCCCATTCACATTAGTTGTATATCGATCTTCTCTTTCTCTTCCATACGTTAAAACTTATAACTAATATTTTTGCAAATAGTCTAAACTTGCCGTTGAATCATAAACAATATTTCATTTCGATTGGTTTTTATATTAATAATGGTTATTTATTTTCCTAATTTTCCCAAAATTGAGATTTAGATAAAAAAGCAATACCTTATTTCATCAAAACTCTTAGGCCTATTTTCCAAATAAAATTAAAAATATACAAGAATTGCACGTTTAATAATACACATAGAATAATTTAAGTGTTATTAGTATCATTAATCTTCTAATAAATGTTATAGTAATAATTGTTAATCTCTTAACTAATAACTCTTATTATAAATTACATAATAATAATTATTATTCAGTATAATAATAATAATCTTTCGCTTTAATCGTTAATATCAACAATAACACGAGAATGATGAAGATGCATGCAAGGGGCTGCGGTTTAACGACTCTTCTTTTTTTCTTCTGCCCGTGTGATAGGATAAAATATGCGGCATTATCCTTTTCTCGCAGTATCAGTGCGAATTCCGGCACCGAGATGGTACAGTATTATGCTCATAATACCACGGACTCTCAAGGTGTGAGTATGTCCCCGGATGGTTGTATACTTAGCAATAACTCGTCTCAGCCTGGTTGGAGATCCAATTATCGTGGTGATTATAAGGATCATAATCTGAAACCGATTTGTACTCAAGATCTTTTGTCCTGGGCATTTCAAGTGGCTCGTGGTATGGAGTATCTTAGTCAGAGAAGAGTAAGTAGTTTGAACTTGTGTTAATTACAAGTTACAAAAAACGTTGGTACATGTATGTTACTTATAAAAAAAAAAACAACTATCGAATTTGTCAATGCATATTAATAGTTTAAAAAATATATATTTCATAATATTTTGTTGTATATTTACATTTTTCTATAATTTTGATCAAATTGATTATAATTAATCGAATATAATATTAGGTTCTGCACGGTGATTTGGCAGCAAGAAACATTTTACTTGCTGAGAATAACGTAGTAAAGATCTGCGATTTTGGATTGGCGAAGACTATGTACAAAGACGGTAATTATAAAAAGAAAGGTGATGGACCATTGCCCATAAAATGGATGGCCATCGAATCGATAAGAGATCGAGTGTTTTCAACGCAATCGGATATTTGGTCCTTCGGAATAGTTCTATGGGAATTCTTCACTTTGGCTGAGACTCCGTATCCCGGTATGGAAGCTGAGAAACAGTATCAGAAACTTATAGAAGGTTATAGAATGGAACAGCCAGCATATGCCACTCCAGAAGTGTAAGTATATATATATACATACATATTTATAATATGTTCAAAGTATAATATATATAATGAAATACTTTGTAAATCTTTTCGAATTTAAAAAAAAATTATTTTTCGTTCTAATTCTCGTTTTATAGATACAATATAATGTTACAATGCTGGAAAGCCAAGCCAACTTTGCGTCCAAGTTTCACAGAATTGGTGGACAGCATAGGTGATTTATTAGAGGAAAGTGTAAGAACGGTGAGTCACTGTCGATCGATTTGATCATCAATTATAAATAAGTTTATAATTGATTAAATGTTTATCAAGAGAATACGATCTAACATAATAAGAATTATTTTTCTTCATTTTTCACAATTTTTAGCACTACATAAGTCTGAATACACCGTATATGGATATGAACACGATGATTTTGGATGGCAAGAACGATTATCTCACAATGATGTCAGCACCTGATCATGCAGCTCTATCATTGCCTATGGGCGATTATGTGAATACTCCTATCTTGGAGAATACACCCGAGTCAGCATATTTGTGTATGAGTCCAACGAATCACGGAGACGAGTCGGGTATCTTTAGTCCCAGGCCGAATTCAGAAAAATCTCGTTTCGAATTTCCTTTGGTGACGTCTGATTCCGAGGATGCAGTTGAATTATCACCGATGTTGAAAAACGTAGAGGATCCTTATTTGAAACCGATAAATGTGCATGAACGCAGAGCAGAATTTGCTCGGCAACGGCAAGTCGCGAGTGCTCAATCGATCGATCGAATCAACGAAAGAGATTCTGGTTATTGTAACACTCCACGAAATCTTCATTTAATAGATCTGAACGAGAAATCAAGGGAAAAGGATCAAGAAGAGGAGGACGAAGAACAGGATGAAGATCGGACGGATTCCATTCTGAAAAAAAAAGAATATACTCCGTCCATCATAAGAACCCAAGACAATTATGTGAACATGCCTAAACAGAAGAATGATTTAAAAAGGGATATGCCTGATGGCTTTAGTAATCCCAGCTACGTCATGATGGGGAATGAACTCAATCAATCGGTAGCGTGAATTAGAATTGATCTCGTTGTTGGAAGATTTATTAAAGTGAACAATCGACAGTGAAAGTTTGATTAGTTCAAGGACAACCGAGGCATGTTAATTTTATTAGAAAGTCGATTACGAGAATGCAAATTTATGTTGCATGATACCATCGTGTTGTTACTTATATTTTTTTATACACTTTCCATGAACATTTCTATTGAATTATGCGTTTCAAGAAATTCTAAGAAACGTTTTTAACATAGGATAGGAATTAGATTTTAGTGATCATTTCATCGTACGTGTCATTGTCATTAAAGTTTTATCGTGCCCGCGTTTAAGTACAAAAATTCAATGTTCCTAAGGTACGTGCACGAAATTTTTTTTTTTTTAATTATTATATCTTCTTACAAAATGATCGGTCTCTTTTTTTTTAGAAAAATTTTTATATTCACCGCCAAAAAAATCGGAATACTGCATTATATCGCACAATTTTTTCATTTTTTTTTTTTATAAACGAAATAGTTCAAGTCTAGATGATAATATATAAAATTGTGTCCATATATATATATATATATTATTTTATGATTCAACAATATTGCTAATTGATAAAATATATGTATCTTATGACTAGTGAATATTCTACGCGAGTATAATATGTGTGCTTCTCTAATGAGAAACTGCAATTGACTGTATAACTTAATATATTTACTGCTTATAAGCTGGAATATTTTAAGCTGGAATATTTTAACACTTTCGTATGTATAACTTTGGTTGAAAATAATATCTGAAAACATATATCGAAAAATACCAAACTTCGTAACACAAATGATGTAGTAGTAGTAGTAGTAATATTTGTCAGTACTTAATACTCGTAATATATACAATATTCAGTGTTGCAGAAATGGTGCTATCACATACGTATATGTCACATTTATATATATAGTAGGAACATATGTATATGTGTGTTATATAACATTATTAATATGTAAACTGAATAATTCGACCAAAGGACAAATATATAATTAACTAATTATAAAGTCATACTTAATAAGTATAAGATAAATGTGCGTATGTGTGTGTGATGTATGATATGACCATTATATTTTAATATGTCTATAATAATAAATATAACTTCTAGAAAAAATAAAGATACGACAATTATCGTTGCCTCGAACAAATTTATGTAAATTTTACATCTTATAGAATTTTATAAATGTATTGGAAATAAAAATTTCTTTTTAATATAAGATATAAGCAAATATAAATTAAAAATAAAATAAACATTCACATATTGCGTCAGTTGTTACATCCAAATGTAATTTTATATATACAAATTATAACTTCGGATCTATTTCTTCTGAGATTCTAATAGAATACGGTACGTCGTATATAGTTGCACAATTACGAGAACGTCGGCCTTTTTTAATGATATCGTTGACTAACTTCCTTTTATACTGTATCCATCTAAAAATATTATCGTTCATTGAATATATGTATGTATGCAATGGATAAAACTATGTAAATGTAACGATCAATTTTACTTTCTATTTTTGACGAACTCTTTAAACAATTCCTGGTTGTTTAAAAATTTCGAATCCATAAATAATCTAACTCTGTGCCAAATGTTTGCGTGATTATGTTTCATTAGCCAATATCGTGGAATAAGGAGACATCGTACAGGACTTATGGATACGATTCTTCGATTATTCATTTTCTCGCCTAATAAACGAACGTTTCATTATTCAATTACGAATATACGATGATATTACGAACGTAAAGTTTATTTGTCCAACCTATTCCAAAACAGGCACCCCTATAAAATATGCACACTTGCATAAATATCGTGCGAACGTCTTTCGGATAACTTTGTAACAAAACCGATGGTTCTCTCATCAACATTTCCGCAACATCCGTTATCTCATGCCATTCGTTCACCTTTGGTTATTAATATTAATAATTCCATTCATATACTCTTCAATTACATTCCATTCACTTACAACATCTAGAAGCGTGGCTGTTACGATACTCATACGTTCCAGATCAACATGCTTGTAATCTGCTTTTTTGGATAATATAACTTGAGTATAATCCATCATCGTATCGCTTGACTCTACTTTGCTCCAATCATCGCCCTATGTAATTGGTATATCGTTAATTAAAGAGAAAATTCAAAACAGACACACATTTTCGAGATAAATAATTTAAAAAAAATGAATTATTGTAATTAATTAAGAATTTCTACCACGTCATTATCGACTTTTGATTCTTTTTGTTTAATTTCATTAGTGTCAATATTTTTCTTATTTTTGTTTAATTTTGATACAGTTTTCGAGTCGTACAATTCGTATTTCATTTCTTGGGTAGTATGTTTCTCTCTAACGAGTATGTGTTCTATCATACGACATTCACCTTCCAATAAAAAATGTACATAATTGACCATACCTTTTCCGTCACCTAACAATACCTTGAAAAATGAAGATTTATTAGATTAGTTAATTCTTAGAAAATATACAATGATAAGACGGATGTCGGTGATATATATTAATATTATATATCATATTAATATATAATTCTTATATATAATAATACCTCGTTGGCTTGGAAATGTTTTAGCTTGCTCAAAATGCAACACTCTCGTATAGTTTCTTCGTCCCATAATTTAAAGTAATTGAAATTGACCAGAGCGTCTTGCAAAACATTCCATTCATTCATTAAATTATCTCGTAATATTTCATTGAAATCTTCGAGACTGATAAGTATCAAATCTACCGGAGCTGGAAAAGAAAAATATAATTAATTGCAGTTAGTAAAATTGTTATGATTCGGATTATTTACTTTTAGTCACTATCGTAGCTGTTCTTGGTATATTATGTAACAATGCAATTTCACCAAATATGTCTCCCGGATGCATAGAACCCATATCAACTTCCATGGTTTCACCTATTAATTAAAAGATTATTATCGATAATGATGATTTTCATGAAAGTTTGATAAAAAAAAAAAAAGAATTTAGAAAAAAGTTATACCGGTAATATTATCGGTAACGACTCTCGACAAGTTGACCTCTCCATTAATGATAAAGTAAAGATTCCAAGCCTTGTGACCTTGACGAACGATCACACGATTTCGTGGTAAATACTGATAAAGACATTCAGATGTCAACAATTTTCTATGTTCCTCCGGATATTTTCGAAATATTTGTAATTTTTTGAATAATTCATAAATGTAAGTCCTATCGGATGATGACCTCTCAAATGGATTTGTTAGCAAGATAGAACGATCCTTTGATTGGAAAATATTAAAAAAGCAAAAAAAAAAGAAAAGGAAAAAAACAGAAATAAAAAAATATTATTCGAAATAATTATGAGAGTATCATTTTATTTATCTTTTTTTCTTTTTCACAAACCTGCAAGGTCAATACTTTTTTATCGACTTTTTTCTCAATCAATTTACTAGTCATTTTGATACTAATTGCAACGTCGTCGGTAATTTCTTCGACCATAATTTCTTCGGTCAACCATTCTATAAATTCGAGAACTAATCTCACAATAGCACGAAACATATTACGACCCTTCAATTTGTTGGTCTAATAAGATATTTACAATGTGTTAATAACAATTTTATAAAATTTGCGATCATTTTTTAACCTACCCTGATACGGAGTAACGATCTTCTTGATAAAACTGCACTGAACGATTTTCTCAAAGATACTTTCATTAAAGTAGACATTTTCGAAAGTTGTTTAAAACAATACTGTTTTGAATATAGTAATATTATTAAAAATATTAATATAAATATATACGTGTGTACATATATCTTTTTAAATGAAAGTTCATTTTGTTATATCAATAAATCGATTTCATCCTGCTTTCTTTGCCCCCATTTAGTATAATAACGTCAACATAAACACTAATTATGATTTCAAAAGACAAACTAAAATCACAAGAAAATATTTTATTGCTTAAAAATTTCATATCATGTTTCACGACAATTATTTAATTGTTTCAAATAAAAATTTGAAAATTCCGCTATATGTGTAATGATTCTTGTCCAATACGCGTTCTAGTTTCTTTCGATCTCTACAGTAGTTGGTTGAAACATCCAGATACAACGTAGTTCAATACGATGATAATACTATATATGTGTTTTTCTATATACGCTGCGTGTGTAGAAATTACTTCGTGAAGTGACTTTCAGTTTTTACGTAAAGTATTCATTCGTAAATGAAAATATGGTAAAAATATAATATTGTAAATGCTACATATAAACATAAAGTTATAAAATTTATTAAAATAATTATTAATATTATAAATCCTCGTAAATTCATTGTTACATTGTTCTTAGGTTATGTTAATCATGACAGATACACTTTTGCATTTCTCTTATTTATTATTGCTAATAAAACAAATATATTCTAATTGATTAAAAATAAAAGAAATTATAAACCATAAAAAATTTCTAATAAAAATATCTATAGAAAGTACATTAGAAAGTATTGATTAAATGTAATATAAATATTACTTTAACGTATTACAGAGTTTTGGATTACCATCGTTAATACCTAAGCCTGCTGTGGCTGACCAATTTAATCTTAAAGATGATACATATGGTATTCCAAATCCTATGGTTTCTGGGTAAATATTATTTTAATGAAATTTCATGAAATTTGTTTATTAGAATTAATCGATCAATAATTGATTATACTATACATTTTGATTATATAGGTTAGCAGGAACAAGGCAAAAAATTGGTTATTCACATCCTTTAGAAGCTTCGGAATTAAATGTAATTATAAATTTTCGTTACTATATATAATTCATTATAATAATATATAAAATTTTCTATTATTATAAGCAATATATAGACAATATAATTTGATTGCTTTTAGCATAAGAAAAATCAAGAATGTATGAATATGGTCTTATTACGTAATGCTCAAGGATTACATGCTCCATTGCGTCTTGCAATGGAATTAAAAGCAGCTGAGAAAGTTGGTAGACTTCCCTTTTTACCATCATCAAATATTATGAGAGATGTTATTCTTGGTAGAGATGAAGAAATTGGGTAATTTATTATACTTCTCTCACAATCTAACGTTTAAATGGACAATGATTACAATTGAAAATTTTTAATTAGATTTGAGGATATATTAAATACACCTGAATTCCGAGAACAAATGGGACAACCTCACGCCGTAGTAGAAAAAAGTCTTGGAATTCTTTAAGAAGGAGGTACGATTATTAATAGAACGTACTATTTTGTTTGTAAGAAATACTTGTGATGCACAATCAAAGTTTAAAAAATAAATATTATGATCTGTATTACTAACGAAATAACAGTTAACTTAAATTAATTTGTCACGATTCAAATGAATGTATTTTTCTTTTATTTTAAATTAATAAAAGTTACTTTTAAATAAATTGATATATTTTAGATTTTCCTTATAATTATATTTGTCTTATTGCAGAGTTGCATCATTCACAGCCATCTGAATTATATTACCAATGATGCAAATAGGAACACTTATACATTCTTAATATTTAGAATTCTTTAAATCGTTCAGTTTTTGTTAGATTAATTATATAGACAACGTAGAAAGAAAGTTCACAAGGCTATCAAAAAAGTTAAGATAAGTTTATCAAAGAGATACAGTACATTATTGCTCTATATTGATAAATATGTCAAATTAGTTAACTCATTAAACATTGTAATCTGTATAATCACAAGTCACATTGATTACATTCCATACAGTCTAACCAATTTCGAAAGTTCCTACTTTAAACCGATGTTTGATGAAATTTTATTGTATAATTCTTCATTAAAAAAAAAATCATTTTATTTCATGATAATATATTAATTTTGATCAGTTATACATTATTTCAACTGATATGCATTCCTTATACTATTTTTAAATTTCAAATTTTCTATTATATTTCAATGAGAGACATCTTTGTGTAAATTTATACTACATTTATAATATTTATTAAATGGATATATTCAAAGCATATTTAATTATTTCAAAAGATTATTTGTATCGCGTTTTCCTTTTAACGAGATATATTAAAATCTTTATAATTAAAAGAGAATTTTTATAATAAAAGAAAATTTCAAGAGAATTCGCCCATGTATAAAATCATGAGATTTCGACATTTGGCAACACTGATTCGTTAATATAAAAATACAAAAATTTTTCCCCGCCGTTCTCAAGTCCATTCCTATTTTGAACTGCATGTATGTAAGATCGTTCTTTGTAAAGTGTTACTGATACAATGTGCGACATAAAAGTATTGGATGGTGGTATCTCGACACAATTAGCGTTACACGTGGGTGACAGGATCGATGGTGATCCATTATGGACAGCACGTTTTTTAGCCACAACTCCAGAGGCTGTCTATAAAACACATTTGGATTTTTTAAGAGTCGGTTCCGATATAATAGAAACAAATACTTATCAAGCTTCGATCGAGGGATTCATGAAATACTTGGGAGTTACTAAAGATGAAAGCACTAAATTAATTTACAAAGCTGTTGAATATGCTAAAAAAGCTGTGGAAACTTATCTTGAAGAAATAAAAAATAATCCAAACGTACCTAATCCTAAACCATTAATTGCTGGATCCTGTGGACCATATGGTGCTGCATTACATGATGCTTCGGAGTACACTGGTCACTATGGAGCTCATGTATCTTCACAAGTTATGAAAGATTGGCACAGGCCAAGGATCTCAATTTTATTAGATGCTGGTGTAGATTTATTGGCATTAGAAACTATACCTTGTAAAGAAGAAGCTAAAGCATTAATTGAATTATTGAAAGAATTCCCAAATGCAAAGGCATGGTTATCCTTTTCTTGTCAAAACGGTAAAACTTTAGCAGATGGTACAGACTTTCAAGAAATAGCTATGCAATGTTATAAAGAAGCTCAACCTGGTCAATTAATTGGTATTGGCGTTAATTGTATTGCTCCACAATATGTTACCTCTTTATTAAAAGGTATCAATACAGAAAATTCTACAGATTTTGTACCATTGGTGGTATATCCCAATAGTGGAGAAAAATATACAATAGCAGAAGGATGGAAGAAAGATAAAGAGTACTATCCTTTGCATCAATTTGTTCATGAATGGTTGAATCTTGGAGTAAGATATATTGGTGGATGCTGTAGAACACAAGCTACAGATATAAAGAAAATACGTACAGAAGTACAAACTTGGCTAAAAATAAAAAATTCTACTACTTCATCTTCATGAAATTCTTTTTACATTAAATTCTTTTTGATTCCTGCATTTCTATAATAAGTTAATAATAAGAGAATATATGCTATAAGCAGGAAATTTGAAAGAGAACATTTTGATAAATTTGATAAATATATAAAAAACTAGATAAATAGATATTTCTCTGTTACTATCATGTGCCTTTAGGACAATAATTCAGCAAATTAGATACTTGTAACAATTGTTGATTTTTTAAAGTATATATTGAAACTGTTTTATAAATAACTAAATATATGTGTGTGTGTGTGTATGTGTATATGTGTATAATGTTGATTATTGTATATAATATAAAATTTGTAATATGGCTTCATAGGTTTTTCTATGAATATACAAAACATTTATATAATAATGTACCAAAGAATACATTTAAACATTATATTAATATATCAATTTATAAATATTTGTAAATTTATGCAAAAAGAGAATTAAAAAGAAAATTTTACTTATACAAAAAATTTTTATTCAATACTGTTATTTTTCATCACTATATCCTTCTTGCTTAGTTATGCCACAGAAACCTTTTTTATTTAATTATCGATTTATTTATTTATCTCCCTCATGTTTTACAATATATATTAACTCATTTCCAAGAGAGTATGCATTATCTGCAATTTTAATTTCTGCAGATTGTTTTTCTACATTAATAATAAATGAAGCATCATTTGGAATTAATGTTTTTCCTTCTAAAATATTGTCAATATTTGGTTTCAAACGAGGTCCCATGTTTGGGTCATTATAACGATATAATTGAACTGAAGCTGGATCTGAGAGAAAGAGAAATTATATTTGAAAAAGAAGTTATTAATAGAAGATACATTAATTCTATTAAAAATTTTTTTATCAATATTGCAAACCTTTTATATGTTTATGCTCATGTAAAATACGTTTTATTAAATTAGAAACTGTGTCTTTTTCATAAATTTTTAAATTCATTCTAAATAAGCCCACATATTTCTGTGGATTTATAAGAGATAATAGAACTGAAGGCTTTACAACAAAATTTATATAAGGAGAACCTGGACAGCATTCTTCTTTTGTTTTTTCAGGAGCTTCATCAGTATACTTTATAATAATTTCACTTAGCTAAAATATATAAAATGAATCACATAAATACAATACATAAAAATAAAATATAAAGATAATAAAATTATATTTTTATTAAATAAATAAATATATATATAATTGAGAAATTACCTCTAGAGTGTTTTGAAGATACTTCTTATTTCTTTCAAGAACATCATACTCATTGAAATCAAATGTTAGATTGAGAGCACTTATGCCAGCTGATTCTACCTTTTCCCTTGAAGCTTGCACGAATGGCATTACTCTTTTCATATATTTTTTTAATTCAGTTATATTTCCTAATTCTGTAGCAATTGCTTTATTTTCTGGCAATTTGTTTCCATTTTTCTGTAGAGATATTAAAATTATATTTAAAGTTCTTAAATAAATTATGAATTAATATTTCAGTTACTTACCATATACATTTCTTTCATAGTTTCGAGTACAATACTTTGCCAAGGAGGATAAGTTTTGGCTACCCAAATAATTCCTTGATTAGGCTTTTCTGGAGGTATAGCATTTGCACCTTTTGAAACTTTCTTTGGTATTAGATAATTCTTTAAAAGAATTCTAAATGAATGGGCAGCATCCATTAAATACTGTGAAGATTTTATAAGAACTAAATCAACATTACCGGCTGTCGGCCATCGACTGTCTAGTATGCTACCTTCCTAATATAGAATAAAATTGTTTTTTTATATTAATAAGATAAAATATGGATAGATATCATTTATATTTTTA
Organism: Vespula vulgaris; assembly: GCF_905475345.1. NCBI lineage: Eukaryota > Metazoa > Arthropoda > Insecta > Hymenoptera > Vespidae > Vespula > Vespula vulgaris. The sequence continues at coordinate 5,617,301 of NC_066588.1, forward strand.
CGTCATAATTTTGATAATGCTTACTTTACCAATAAGAGTCCATACATGCTCTGATACATGAGGACATATTGGAGATAACATAATAATTTGTAGTTCTATATACTTAATAATAAGATTCCAATTAATACCATCTAATATACTCAATTGTAAGTACTTATCTCTGGCAGCTTGTAGTTCAAAAAAGCCAGTTCTCAATGCTTCCTTATAAAGCATTTTTGAATAATTCTCATTTGTTTCTTGTATCTTTAGACTCATTTCACTATTAATAAATAGTTATATTATATTTTATCTATATGAATGTATTAATCAAAATTCAAAATATACCTTTCAAAGACTTTATCATTGAATGTATTTGGTTGATCATGTCTGTACAGATTTTTTGAAGCCATTACTTCCTTGACCCATTCAATAAATGTGTACAGTCTGAGTATGCCTGCATCAGCTGTACTCTCTACAAAATTAGCATCTTCCACTGAATCTCCAGAATCAGCCAAACATAATCTCATCCCATCCGCTGAATACTTTTCAACAGCTTCTGCAAGTGTTAGGAAATTTCCTTCTGATTTTGACATCTAAAAAATATAATCATTGTTGATTTGTATATTCGATAAAAAAATTTCATTTTACTAAAAATTTGTATTACCTTCGATGAATTTAATAGTAAATGGCCGTTTGCTCGTATTCCTCGAGGCCATAATTCTGGTTGTTTAGGCCATATTGCAGTGTGATTGTAAAGAAAGAAAGTAAGGTGATTTTGTACTAAATCTTTTCCTGAAACTCTTAGATCAACAGGATACCAAAAATGAAATTCTCTTCGCATTTGATCTAATGCTTCTTTTTTAATACTCGTTTTAGGTAATTCTGCATCATTAAAGAAAATATAATCCCAGACTTCTGATGTCATTTGACTAGCCCTAAATATAATTACTTATGTAAAATAAGAAATAATTTAATATTGATGTAAATAAATATAAACTACGATGTATACTTTATCCCGAGCACATTTGGCTTTTCTCCTTTGAATGTTTCCCCTTGTAATAAATGAGCTACTGTATAATATGCCATATAAATAGTTGAATCAGAGAGAGATTCTATTAACCAATTTTCGTCCCATGGTAATTTCGTTCCTAAAATTTTTAATACATAATTAAGATTTTTCTTAATAATAGACGATTATGAATCCAAATTTTACTTACCAAGACCATAAGTCCTAGAACATGCATATTCATGAAGCCAATCTAAACAAGCAATAAAATTTTTTCTAACTTCATCATGAAAAACATTTACATTTTTCAGAGCTTCCATTGTTTCATTTTTCCAAGTTTCTTCACCATAATCTAAATACCATTGATCGCATAAAGCGACTACACATTCGTCGTTTGATCTCGAAGTAATCGTTTTTTCAGGTTCATAATAAATGACAGCACTACCATCATTAACTAATATTTGCTGAATCTGTTTTTTAACATCCTGGATTTTCTTTCCCTTATATTCACCAACTAACAATATGCCATCATAAAAACCTTTAAGATATACCATTTCCTTAGCTTCCAATAATTTAACTTTATCATTTTGAGACTGTATTTTTAATTTATCATATAGAGTCACTGCAGATAAATTGCCAAATTCTGGGATTTCGAGAATCGGTATCTAGTGATCAGAAATGCAAGTATTTATATTACATCTTATTTAAATTAAACAGAAGTGTTTAACTTACAGGATCATAAGGCAGCACCATTTCATCCTTGATTCCATATTTTTCTCTGAATGGTTGTTTTTTTTTTAAATCTACTAAAGCAGCATAATCGTCCGGAGAATCGCTAGGAACTGAAGTTACTATTCCTGTTCCTTTATCTTCTTTAATTGTTAACATGGGTAATGTATAGATTACTTTATGAAACGTAAGAGGTGCTTCTACTGCTACTCCTAAGATGTCCTATTAATATAAGTAATAACAATGTAAATAAAAATGTTATAATATATTTTTAAAGTATTTTTTACAGAAGTTACCTGTCCTGTTAGTTTTAGGAGAACTTGTATTTTTCCTTCTTCCTCAAAAAAGCCTTGATAAGCCATATTTCGAGCTGCTCTTTCAGTCGATATAAACACTTCATCATTCTTTAAATTATATGCAATGTAATTTATATCCGGATGTGCCCAACAATTGGTTTGACCATACATAGTTTCTGGTCTTAAAGTTGCTGCTACAAGATAAACTGGTTTTCCAGAAAGTGATCTGCGATAAAACATGCAAATAATATTTTCGTTTTAATAATAATAATAATAATAATAATAATAAAACTTTTTACTTGAGAGATTTTGGATAAGGTTCTTGTATTTTTAATTTTATCAATGTATATTCTTGTGGTCCAACACCTTCACCAGAAGATCTATCATGGTCCATGCATGGTTGACCATCTTTTGGTGAATAAATTGTATATCTTTTCCCATATTTTATTTTATTTCTACGTTTTAAATGTTCAAATTGCCATTTCACAAATGAGTCAAAAAAGGGATTAGCATCAGTAGTAATAAATGTGCGACGCCAATCAATCTAAAAGTAATATAATTTAAAGAAGCATGTTATAATCAAAATATATCTTGTATATTATGAATATTACGTTTTTCAACATACATGTAATCCAATTGATTTCAGATCTTCAACAGCACGAGGTGGAAAATAATCTAACCAATATGCAGCATCTGCAAATTTTTTTATTTCTTCATGATCTAATCCAAGAGACTGCATAATTTGCCACTGATATTTTGCGATTCCAGCTTTGGCAACTGCTTTACTCTAAAAATATTATAAATATTTTATATGATTATTAACTTATATAATATGTTGTATCAATATTAGAAATTTCTTACTTTTTTCCCTTTGCTTTTATCTTTTATAACTACATCATCTACTTTTTCTTCAATTACAATATTTTCTTCAGGAAATTGTGGTGGATAGCCATATAATTCTATTTCTCTTTTTAATTTATCGGCACAAGCTTTAATAGGCATACCGGTACAGTGAAAGCCAAATGGAAAAAGAACCTTTTTTCCTAACAAACGATTAAAACGTACTGCAAACTAAAAGATATGAAAATATTATATTAATATTACAAATTATAGTATAAGGATATTAAAGTTAAATTACCAAATAATAAATAAGGAAATCTTACTTCACATTTTGATAAAGAAAATGTATGTCCCAAATGAAGGCGTCCATTCATATAAGGAAATGGAAAAGTTGCCAAAAATTTATCATTTGATGTACTTGTAGATTCTAATGGTGCATCTTCTTCGTAAACTTTTGCAGCATACCATTTTGCTTGTACTTCCTTTTCAATTTTTTGAAGATATTCGACCTTAAAGGTACCTTTTCTTTCTGTTGCTGTTTGCTATAGAAGATCATAAGCTTTTTAAGAATATTCTAAAGCTATTATATCAATTATAAATTTTTCATAAATACATAATAATCTAGATAAAAGACGATTTAAAAATTAAACGAATTTAAAATTACTTTTGGCAATAAACTGTTATTAGTCATGTTTTTTAATTTTATTGCACTTAGCAATTTTTATTTTGAATATGCAGCAATTTAGATGTATTATAATAAAACTACATAGATCATAATTTAATAACACGATAATTTCTTTATTTAATATGCATAAATGTGTTACATCTGGTAGTGTACCGGCATTGAGGTTAATTCGCATTCTTACCTATATTATATGTATATAAGCGATAAAGATAAAATAAATATAATACCTTAATAGTAAGCGGGGCTACCATTTTGATTGTGAATCTTAATAATAATTATTTATATCGTAAATTAAATATCCGATTACTCTGCTGACTTGCATCGAGCACGTGGGTATAAGTATTATACTAAGCAATAACCAATCACCTTCCTTCCATATTATTTTGCATTAATGTCATACTATATTTCATCATATACTTCTTTTGCGACATAAAACCGCTAAAGCTAATGTTACGCAAATGATAAAATTAATTGATAATATATATAACATTTAAAGTCATTGAGCTTTTTAATATTTTAATATTTTTTTAAATAATGGAAGAAAAAAATGAAATAAAACATATTACATTGTATTAAAGCAACTGTTATTTTATTATTATAAATTGGCATAAAAAGTGATTTTATATATTTGACATATACGAAAAATACAAATATGCTTTTTTTATTTTTTAATATCATCGTTTATTACATACGTGTAAGCGGTTTAATACCAAGTATGGAAAAACATTGTTCCATTATAATAGCAGTAGCTTCTGTCAATAATAAGCGACCCATATTTACTTGAATTATTTCACCAGCTTGATTCTTTTCGACACAATAACAATTATCGTAAAATTCAGTAAATACAGTACAAATATCATAGCAATATTCACAGAGTTGATGTATATGGAGATCCTTAGTTATTCTAAGTAATACATCAGGAAACTTTAGCAATACCTTAGCTAACTTCCATTCCTTTTCATGCTCTAGAGATACTGGAATCTCCTCTGCAGTTTTCTTTAACTGTGCTGAAGAAATATTAGCATTTCTAGCAATGGAATGAATTCTAGTAAGCGCATAAAGTAAATATACTGCAGTGTTTCCCCTATCATCTAACATTTTGTCAAATGAAAATACATATTCATGATTTCTATTATGAGATAAATCTGCATATTTAATGCAACTGTAAGCAATGGATTCTTGAGCTGCTTTAAGTTCCTCTTCTGTAAGTTCTTTGTCACGCCCCTTTTCTTTAAGTTTTTGTAGTGATCTGTTTACACCTTTTAGAAAAATAAATGATTGCATTTTAATATCTTTGCAAAAAATTTTTAAAAACGAATTATTATGTTCATACGAAAGGATGTACTTATAAATTACCTTCATCTAATAAATCTGATAACTTAACAGTATCTCCAGATCGTGTTTTAAATTTCTTTTTGTCTTCTCCAAGAACTAGACCAAATCCAACATGATCTACTCTAACATTTGATGGAAGAATACCTACTCTCTTTGCGCATTTAAATAATGTTTGAAAATGTACAGATTGACCTGAATCTGTTACATATATTATCTGAAAAATTATATAGTTTATGCGTTTATATACTTTTTGCAACAGATATACTGGTTCATTATAATCTAAAATATACCCAATCTGCTTTTTCATCATGAACACGTTGTTTGATGCAAGCCATGTCTGATGTATCATAAGTGAAACCACCATCCGATTTTATGATTGTGAGAGGTATACCACTATGATCTTCTCCCCATAATATCTTACGACCCATGTCTTCCTCTAAAAAGTTTTGGGATTCTAATTCCTTTACTAATACTTCCATTTTCTTTTGGTAAAATGATTCTCCTCTCTCTATGATCTTGATATCAAGTCGAGCATACAAGTTTTCAAATTCTGTGACAAAGACAATTGTAATAATATCATTAATCATTATTAAACATATATTTAATAATAGTTACCTTTTCTAGATACATCACAAATTAACTGCCAAGCTTTAATTATGTCAGGATCAAAGGATTGTAATTTAACGACACAATTGTATGCACGTTTTTTAAATTCTTCATCCTCATCAAACCTTGTTTTTGATTCTTTGTAAAAATTCTATAGTAATACAAATAAAAATAATAAATGTTACTGCAAAGAAGCAATCTTAAAATAATGAGAAAGACTCCATATATCATATAAAAATGAAATACCTGAAGGTCAGCAATTGGTGGAGATACAGTTAAGTAATCTGGAAATTTGTCCTGTAGATGAGCTATTAACATACCGAATTGTGTTCCCCAATCACCTACATGATTTATTCTCAGAACATTATGACCTAGATACTCCAATAATCTACAAATACTATCACCAATAATTGTAGATCTTAAATGACCAACATGCATTTCTTTAGCAATATTAGGACTGGAAAAATCTACAATTATTTTTTTTTTATCCACATGTGGGGGAAATACTGCTCCTATCTTTAAAAATGTCTTCAATACTTGTTGACCAAATTCACGTTTTAAAAATACATTTATATAACCTGGATTAGCAATTTCTAATTTTTCAATAAGTGGAGATGACTCCACTTTCGATAAAATATTAGTTGCAACTTCTCTTGGATTTGTTTTCATACCTGTAATATTTGCAATTTAATAATACATTAATATCAAAAAGTTCTATTGATTTCAAATACTTACCACTTGTATTTAATAATTTAACAATCTGCATAGAACTGCTAAATTCATAATCTCCAAATTTAGCATTAGGTGCTACTGCAATAGCTATTGGTGGATCTACTAAGTTTGGATAAGCGGCAGCAGTAGCATCTTGAAATAAATTAAATAAAGTTTCACATATACTAATGAAATTACTAACAGAAGTATCAGTAGACATTGTTTGAGTTTGTGGATTAGATCGCCTTGTTTCAATAGTCTACAAATATTAAAAAGATTGATTGATAAGTAATGATTTAAATATAAAAAATATATAAAATAACAAAATTATAAAATATACCTTTTTAAGTATGTTAATTCTATATTTTAATTTGAGATTTTCTTGCTGCAAATTTGTATAATCTTCTTTCGAAATATCACATTTTTGAACATTTTGGTTTGCTATATTTTCACGCAAATATTCGATTTCTTTTTTCAAAATTTCTATTTGCTCTTCCTAAAAAAGGTATGCTTATGAAAAAAATGTTAACCTCAAACCTTTCCGAGAGAAATCAAAGTCTATATTTTATGAAGAAATCGATAAAAGAAATTACCGCTTCAGTTGCTCTTTTATTAAAGACATCTATATTCAAGACAGACATTGTATTTAATAGATTTGAATACTTCAATAATTAACTACACCACGTGGATAACGTGAAATACGTAGACACGTCGTGTCCAGATTCAAGGTTATTCTTTTTAAGGTACATTTATTCGACCGCAAATGCGATAAAAATGATATTTATATAAAACCCAAATTTATTAGAAATTTTTATCTAATAATTCCATTATTCTAAACTATAAAATCAAAAGTAAGAGATTAATAATTTATGTACATTATTGTAATTTATAGCAAATACAGAATATTTATACTATTTGTATTTATAGTTTGATTTGTTGATAATGAAATTTTAATTGATAATTAATAATTTTTTCAAAATATATCAGTTATAAAATTACTTTTATTGCAACAAATTATTTATCTTCGTACATATTGATCAAAATTGAGCGCAAATATTAACAGATAAAAATAATGATATTTTACATTGAAACGATTATATATTTTTAACAGATACTATATCTGTTGATTAAATTTAATCAAAACTCTAATCAAATTTCTATTACCTATAACGGTTACGGATAACCAAAAAATAATTCTCGTCAGCGATAATGGTTGTTCCTAATCGAAAACAATTTCCGTTATCAATAGTGGTTATTCATAACCAAATATAATTTCCATCATCTATAATAATTATCGGTAACCATAAAAATTATAGTCATTTTTAATGATTTCGTTTTTCGAAAAATTTCTGCATAATTTAATGATGCCTGACTTTTATTTAAATAAAAATTAGTTTTTTTCTCAATGATCTTTTTCGATAGTATTTAAAAAATGATTGTTATTTTTAATATCTAATTTAATGCATCATATCAGAAAATAAAAGAAATTTTTTAAAGAGGTGGTATAAAGCATGATTGCAATTTATTTTTTATAATTAATATAGAAATTTTTGAATATTACGCCATAGAGGTCTCTGTATTGCATGTATCATCGATAACGGCGCGAAAACGACCACATATGAAGTTCAATGTTATTGATTAAAGATTAATCTCGAGGACAGAATATGAAACTTCGTATAATAAACAATTTTTACTAAATGTTTAAATAATCAGCCAATTGTTCGTATTATTTTGTGCTTGAAAACGAATGTTCTTTCTTCTTTTTGAAAACATCATACAAAAATAATTAATATAAATTTCATTGTGTTCCGAATGAAAATTTGTGAAATGGCCAACTTCAGTTTTTTGCACGATTCGAAATTTCAATAAATGCATAAATACATACATATAAGTATGTGGCGAGGATGATCAAGGTTATCTGAATCTAGAGAATACTTAAAAATTAATGACTTAACAAATGTCAAATTTTGTTTATGATGAGACATCAAGATATCACAAATGACAATGATACTGAGACTGACACTGCCGAAGAAGACGACATTACAGAAACCGAGGAAACTACCACAACAGGGAAAGATACTCCTCCAGATTTAACATTGTCGTTTTCAAAATTATCTTACAAACGACTTCCAAAGAATTGTGTGAAGTTCTCTTTTTTGAGTCTCAATAGTGTTACCTTTGTAAGTTTCGATAAAATAATCCTCTGGAAAGAAAGAAAATACAATTATAAATATTAATATGAATTTCTTTTTAAAGCTTGCTGGTATAAGCGCTGTAATCATTTCAATTTGGATGTTGGCCGATAATAAAATGATGTCTAGATTAATTGGACAACGTATATATATAACGACATTGCTCATAATAGGAATATTTGCTTCTCTTCTAGCAATTATCGGCATATTTGGTTTTCTCAAAAGAAAACAAAATTTCTTGATAATCGTATGTTAATTTGATAATTGATTAAAATGATAAAAATCTTAACGAAATATTCATAGAAAAATGTAATTCTTGTATTACAGTATATAATGTTCCATGCGTTATTTCTTTTTATGATCTTCGTCTGCTCCATTTTGAGTTTCTCTTTATTTGATAAACTTACGAAAAGTATTCACGAGGATATGACTAATTCGATTGAAAATTATCGTTATTTGGACTGGGTTGCGGAAGCTTGGGATAATACACACAGATATGTTAGTTTGATATTAATTTAAGATTGAAATAAATATATAATAAATAATTAATTAAGAATAAATAATTAATAAAAATTTGTAATAATAAATAATTCAGAAAAATAATTTATCCTAGTTGAAATGCTGTGGAATTCGATCGCACGATGATTGGGAAAAACATGGTATGCTTATACCACAGAGTTGTTGTTCAACTACTGTCGACAAAGTATGATTTATCTACAACAAATATATTAGTATTAATATTAATGAATAACACATGTTTGGAACTTACATTTTCTGTGATTTATCATTAACTTCTCTAAAATTCAACAAAAATTTTTGTAATTTTTTCAGTGTCTGAACATGACCGCTGAAGTAGTGTACGAGTCTGGCTGTTTAAATGGCGCCGTTGATTTTCTCAAATCGTCGGTCCATACGGTTTCTATATCGGTCCTTCTCGTGTCACTAGCTCTAGTACGTAATACGTTATCAGGATAAATATTTGTTCATTTGATGTCCTCATATCTCAAATTTTCAGTTCGCAAATTTATTCTTCGCTCTCGCTGCTCGCAAGAAATTCAAGATGTACCCTTTGAACGAATAATGGTTGTATGTAATTACATATCATATTACCTAAGGTGAATATCTATTAGAATCTGTGATCAGAAGTGAATGACAAGTCGGCGATGAAACGTTTTTTTCCCTTTTTATTATCATATATAGATCATATATTTTCTGAAAACACTTAATATATTGTACTTAAGATAGTAATATTGTGTGTGTAAGTTATTGGACATGCTGGTAGGGTCATGACATTCCTTCCTGCCTCGGGGCAGTATATGTATATTTCGAGTTACGAATTTGTTGTGTTTCTCTTTATTTTTCTTTTTCTTTCTTCGTTTTTCTACCGCGATAATTTGTTATTCATATCGAAGGGGAAAATCTGGATGATTCTGGATCGGGAATGGAGAAGAAAAAATACATTTATAAAAATTATTTATATATGTATATATACACACATACATACATGTGTATATATATATGTGTATGTATATTTATCATTCGTTTTTGTCCTCCTATGATAAAGGGACGAGAATTTGTTAGCATAGTTATTTCTCTTTTTTATTTATTTCTTTCTCTTTTCTTTTCTTTCCTTTTCTTTTTACGTTTAGGATAAGTGTTGGGGAGAAAAGGTAGGCAGTTTGATAAAAATGGAGCACACGGCGGTTATCGTACACGATCGATCGTTCCGCGACATCGTCCACTCTATTACGATACGAAATATTGACATCTTTCTCGCTTTTACACCTCTCACTTTTAACTCCTCGCTCGGAATTACAAACGCGTTATACAACAACGGCGAATTTAAATTATCGCGAAACGCACAACAGGGGCTTTCCGATTATATTAATTAATTAATTAATTTAATAATTATTTATTTATTTATTTTATCGCCGGTGTTCCATGCGCGAGGTACGGCGTCATTTATTTATTTATTTATTTATTTTTTATTCTTTTTCCTTAGACTCCTCTTTTCTTTTTTCTTTTATTTTCTTTTTTTTTAACTCTTATTTTTTCAGTTTGTAGTGAAGGACAGAGGGCTTGGGCGCAGTTTCAGGCAGATTCCATCCAATTACAGATATATTATATCATAGCAAACATCGTGACTATTTACAATAAATACAGTCGATTAGATTATATAAATAAAATATATCGTATCGTTAGTTTAGGTTTACAGCAACACGTGACAGTAAACAATTAGATCAGCGGCAAAGTAGCGTTTAATCTACCTAGGGTAGTGGTCGTAGTAGCTGCAGCGTGGCTGACTTGTGCTTTCGTTCGCTTCTTAATATATTTATATATATATATTATATATATAATAAATATATATATATATTTTTCTCTCTCTTTTCACTCTCACTCACTTGCTCTCTCTCTTTCTTTCTATCTCGTTCGCTCGCTCTCTCTCTCTCTCTCTCTCTTTCGCTTTTGTTTTCGTTCAATTTCCATCTTACTATTTTTCCTCTTGTTTCAATTTGTTTATTCTAATTTTTATTTTCTTGACCACACGATCCACCGAGACGCCGCTTCGTGTCAATCGAGTATATTATATATTTTATACCGCATGGACCAACTTATAATCTAACCGTTTCATTCTCTTCCTCTCTCTTTCTCTCTCTCTCTCTCTCTCTCTCTCTCTCTCTCTCTTTCTCTCCCGCTCTCACATATTTATATTTCATACACACACATATATATATACGAACACACACATGTATATGTATATATATATGTATATATATATATAATTGTTATTTTTTTGTAATCTACCTGATATTTACTTAAAGAATTACGTGGGATTATCGCGTGCCCCGATCGATCGACGAGGGGGACGAACTAAATTTGCAAAACGAGATGAAACTTCACGGAAGTTAGAGACTGCATTTTCTTGATTTTACTTTTTTTGTTAACTTTTTCTTTCTTCTTCTTCCTTTTTGTTTTACTAAGAGACTATGTCAAAGTAACGTGAGTCATGTTCTCTTCATTTTCCTTTTTTTTTCTTTTTTCTTTCTAACGTCTCTCTCTCTCTCTCTCTCTCTCTCTTTCTCTTTGTCTTTCTCAAATACGCGAGAGGGCCTCATGTAACTTTACGCGTATATACATAATTTGATGTTCGATATTTTAAAAAATAGTCGACTTTTTCGAATCCCATTGCCGGTCCGAATGGTGGCAACGTTCGGCACAAGATGAGAACGGATATTATAGCAAACGACGAGCGTTTAGATGCTTACGAATTTCTAATGAATACTTATAGTTCGGCGATCTAAGATAAGAAGATAAATCATTTTTTCTTCGAATGAACATTTAATTTTCTCTCTATTTCCCTCTGTTCCTATTATTTGTTGGCAAAGAAAACGTATAAAAAAAAAGATTGATCGTTTCTCGTGAATTGGACCGCAGCTTCTCAGTTTTCTTTCGTTCGTATACATTTAAACGCTCGTTCGACTCAAAAGTACATTACAAAGCCTCCCTATATATATAGGTATTCATATATATTTATATTGTTTTTTTTTCTCATTTTATTTATACATTCAGTGTATCATAAGTAAAATCTTCTTCATTTATCCAGACAGTTAACGTCGTTGTGCCATTATGTCTATTTATTGGTGGCGTCGACGAGATTAGCTCACAAAAGTATTTGAAGAAACGCGGATGATGAGATAACGCCGTGAATTGGACAAATCCGCTCTGATTCTCGCGATGTTGTTAATAGGATGCCGAGAGGACGATGAGAGGGAAATAGAGCTACTGTGAGAGAAAGAGAAAGAGTGAGAGAGAGAGAGAGAGAGAGAGAGAGAGAGAGAGAGAAAGAGAGCGAGAGAGAGAGGAGAGAGAGAGAGAGAGAGAGCGACGGGGATTTTGGATGGGTGGGGTAAGGGGATAGCGAGGGCTAATTCGGTGATGCTAACTAATTATCTTAGTAATTATGCACGGCTCTTAGAACGTATTAATAATTTACATACGTTCGATACAAGGAAAACGATCGGTACTGATGGGATTAGAACGGGAATAGGAGGGAGAGTTGTTGGTCGCGTTAATTTAGATACACACTTATTACTCAATGAAGAGAAACATAGTTTGACGTTCGTGTTATTCATATCCAGCAAGCACAAATATGCAATATTGTATATGTATTTTTTTTTTATTTTTTTTTTTATTTTTTTTATTTACCGATAATGAATCATTTCTCCTTTTTCTTCTTCTTCTTTTCTTCTTCTTCTTTATTTTCTTCTGCTTTTTCTTTCTTTCTTTCATTATTTCTTTCTTTCTATATTCTCTCTTTCCTTATTTTTTTTCTTTTAATTTTAATATTTCACTTAAACAGAGAGAGAGACATCGGCTTGCTCGCTCGCCCGACGCTTCCTTCTTTACCCCGCCTAAAATATATATATTTATAATGCGTATATCGTGCGAACGGGATTAACAAACAGAGAGTGTACCATCGATTATCCCGAGACACGTTTTATATCTTCGATCGTCGTTATAGTTCGTTAATCCTGCTGATGGCAGTAATATAAGAAGTTTCTCATTTTCTTTTCTTTTTTTTTTCCTTTTCTAGGTTCGTTTTTACGGAGGTTGGACGCTAAAGTGCTAGGATACGACACATCCATGTTTAAAAATATGTTTAAGCCTAATAATAATACAATGTTCCATTCACGCTCATGCTCTCTCAATCATACTCTTTCTCTCTCTCTCTCTCTCTCATCGTTCAACACTGCACAAGATTCTCGCTCTCTTTTTGTTTTTTTTTGCATCGCCGGAGAAAGCACCACTTTATAATACAAATTTGCTCGTCTCTTTCTTCTTGCCGATACATTCTAAGGCTTCAAAGTAGAACTCGAGCTAAGTCGATCAATCGTACACGTCAATCCCTTCTTCTGCTTTTTTATCTTCTTTTTAGATCGATCGATCAAACGAACGAAACGACTTTTGTGTCCCCTCTTTTATTACACTGACAATGAACGAAAAAAATAAAAAATAAAAAATAAATAGGAGTCATCTTAGAACGATAACGCGCGAGCTTTCTTACGAATTCCGAGGCCATTCATTGTTGAGATATGTGTGCACATTCGGTTCGCGTCCACTTGCAATCCACGTTTTATCGCTTTGTGTAATTCACTTTTTTTATCAACTTCTTTTTCTTTCTTTTTTCTTTTTTTTTTTTTAACTTCTTCTTCTATCTAAGTACGACGACGACGAAGTATCGCTCGCATACGAATGGGCAGGTGGGTACACACAGTTTCACATTGTACGGCAAGGATCGCATTCTCTCTCTTTCTCTTTCATACATGCATATTCGCTATAACTCTCTCTCTCTCTCTCTCTCTCTCTCTCTCTCGTTCTTACTCTAATGAAAAGTTTATACGTCAATGTAAAGCTATATATTGACTAGTTTCTCTCACTCGACTCGCCTCAACGACGAATGGCCCGCTTGCATTTTTGTTTTCTTTTTATTTTTTTTATTTTCCGTCCCTCTAACGATGACGTGACACACACGCTTGTTTTCACGAATTTTAGAAAACGAATGGTATTTGTGTCTTCGCTCGTTACACGTACATTTACACTGCGCCCACGTTCATTTTATATACTGACTTTTTCGTCCTTTGGAAATACCCTATATATCCGAATTAAAATCATTCTTTTCATATCGTATCTCTCTCTCTCTCTCTCCCTCTCTCTCTCTCTCTCTCGTTTCATCCATAATATTTATGTCCATCAAATTCGAACACCAGACTTTCAAAAGTCACAAATCTCTTTTCGAGAAAGAGAGATTCTTCTTCATTTTTATGGAAAGCTCTTGCACCGATTTATTTATAAGGCTTTCGCGCGTCTGCCAAATCACGGTTCTGTCGCGTACTCTTATCCGCGGGCAAGATTAATCCGTAATCCACGCCACGCATACTTTTTTTTTTAATGCTTACACACTACACCCTATCGCGGTAGATCATATAACGTTAGTGTTTTTGGCATCTTTGAAATACACAAATAGACTTTGGTATAAAACTTTTTGATAGTGTTCAGTACGTTTTCTTTTTTTTTATTTCTCTCTCTCTCTCTTTCTCTCTCTCTTTCTCTTTTTTTCTTTTTGTCTTTCTTTATACGTGTGTGTATCAAAGAACACTGCGGATAATATGTCACAGTAATTCTCATCTTTCTAGTAACACTCTTTATAATTTCTTTCTTCATTCTTTATCTCTTTGTTTTTCTCTCTCTTTTTCTTTGCTCATATTGCCTTTCTTTTTATTCGTTTGCGTAACGTCTACCAAAAGAGAGAGACCATAGCAATCAGTTTTTTGGACAGTAATTAACCCATTAAAAAGAAGGGCAGTGGAAGGAGAGCCATATATCGTTTTTATTGATCCAGACGATCTAGCAAAATTTATCCAACCACCAAAGCTTGCAAGATGGTGCTCCTCTCCTTCTGCGTCGTTTCTTACTTGAAGTGTCAACGGCTTTTTTGACGAATCTTATGTTGTAAGGATCCTCCGCTAGCTCTGGATAGATTTGAGCATCATGTATATATTCACCTTCGTAATTCGAGGCTACACCAACTTTCAATATCTCGTCCTGTTCGGCTACCATCCATTCGTTCGTTGTTGGAGTGTTAGCTTTAAGAGCTTCCCGTTCTCTATGCCAAGCCTTACGAATGGCAGTTGCTTTTGCGTGATGAAGAAGTCGTTGCTTTTCTTTCTCGGCTGTCGTGCCATATCGCAAATTGACGACGTAGCTGGTACCGTGTATCTTCACGTCGATCAGCGAGCTACTTCCACTGCCATTTTCGTTCTCGTGGAAAGTAGTATTCACTTGTCCACCGAGACGTTTCAATTGACCACGATCCTCGCTAGCTCTCCAAGTTTCTTCCTTGACGAAGTAAAAAGCATCTTGTTGAGCACTGTGAACGACGAACGTGAACGGTAAGAAATACGAACGATTGAACACCGAGGTGAAGACGTCACCATAAATAGCGTTCGCCGTTGGCACACTCGACACTACAGCCTGTCCATCGGCTGTTCTCGAAACAAGGATTCCTTTACCGAATGGTGGATCTGAGGCAGCACCTAAACGACTCGGGATTAGTTCACTAGTGTCTTTTTTAAGAGCTGATCGTGGTGGTGCTGAAAGGCTCATCGCATCACCAGAATGTCTTTGAGCAATGTGGGCTAAAAAGCCTGATTGAACACCAAGATTTCTCGTTCTTTTCTTCTTGCCAAATATAGAAGTACCTGGACCAAGAGCCGGTGGTACTAAACTATCGGGAAGCTCGTCAGGGAATAATTGAGGTGCTAAACTCTTTAGATCGTATCCAAGATGTGTGAACCATGATATGTGATCTAGAAAAAAGTGGAAAAAAGAGATATTATATATTCGAGTATTTTGATCTATAATATAACTGATATTTATGTCTCTTACCTGTGGGTTGATTTGGTCTATCTGTATGCCTGATATCGATCGGATCGTTCCCGTTAAATCTGTAAAGATGCAGATGCGTTGGTGTATCTATCCTGTCCAAGACATTTTCCCAAAGAGGAGACATCCATTGGCCTATCAAAGGATCGTAAACCTTTCCATTTGGCATGTGAACCAATGAAGTTACCTATCAAATTTATTAATATTAATATCATATTAATATTCTCTGTTAATATATATAAATAGATGTATATATATATATATATATATACATTCTAAAAATATAAAATATAAGTTTATATGTATATATAAATATAATTCACCTGATCCAACAATCCGCCACAAAAATCAACAGGTAAGTACAAATAGGGGTTCGAATCATACACAATGTGTCCGTATGGGGATCTCATGATTTCTCTTATGCCTTCGCCATATTGATTGAAAATCATTATAGGCGTGCCACACTGATCAGTGGCGATATAATATTTATGTCGATAAACTTGTGCATAAATAAGATGGCCTCTATCGTCATAAACCAAAGACATCAGCTTTCCATCACGTGGACTATATATTTGGCTGACTTCGTGAGGACGTTTTTGATTGTTATAAAAGAATTGAGTCACGTTTCCATAATTATCTTTTCTCGTTGCCAAACGATCGAGATGATCGTAATAATAACGGACGTCGAATCGGCCACGTTTAGTGGCACGTACTAATAGACCTTTAGCGTTGTAATTAAATCTCTCTTCTCTAGCATTTTGAACCACAAGACCTCTATTGTCATATTTGTAAAGACCTTCGCCGAATTTAATTATTCTATCCATGGTATTGTATTCCATGGGTATGGTGTTTCCACGATATCTAAGTGATAACATATTACCATTTCCGTCATATTTGAAACCCCATGGTTCTTGTGCTTCGACACCCGTTAATTGTCCATCGCAATCCCATGTGTAATTTTTCACATTGGTGTACGTATTAACAGCAACGTTACGAGTATACGTCCTGGTTTGATTTATACGTCCTCGAGAATCGTGCGTGAATTCCATTCTAAACACTTCCAAACTGTGAATAGTTACTGTCACTTGAGTTTCGTGGAATCTGTCGTCGGTAATCCTTGAAAAAAGTGCAGTGCCATCGAAAACCGTAGTCTCGTTTATTTGTGGTTTCGTTATTTTAAATTGCCCTATCTGTTCCAATAAGCCAGTTCTTGGATTGTAAGCCATGGTGTGAGGTGGTAAAGTTTGACCGCCTATTCTACCCTGTACAGCGATCAATCTGAAGTTCGAATCATAATCAAAAGTAAATTTGGCATTGCTGAGTCCGGTTTTGGCTCCGAAATCTATACGTTCTTCGACAAGAAGACCAGCACTATATTGATAATCCCATCTATATTCCACATCTCTTTCAGAATGTATAACTTCAGAAGGTAAACCACTTTCGGTGTACCTTATTTCACTTTTTCCATCACCATGAACGACTTCAGCCAATTGTCCAGATGTATGATATCTATAGACGATACGTGCGCCATCGCCAGGAAATACAGTTTGTAGAAGATTACCGTCGTGACTGTAGTGTTGAAGATACGCTCTAGTACTTCCTGGTGGTGTATATGTTACTCGAAGAAAACCGAGAGAGGCTTGACAAGAGAAAGAATGTTTCGTTCCTGATGGAAGAATAATATGCCGTAAGCCACCGTCATCGTCGTATTCCAAAGAGAAATGTCTGTCGCTAGGAAGAGTTATCTTGGAAAGCATGTTGAAGTCGTTATAGGTATATCGTTTTGTGCCATCTTGACTATTGGTGACATCTGCCAATTGGCCATGTCGATCGTAACCATAAGATTCGTCCGATGCACCCCATTTCCAACTTTCTATACGATTAAATCTATCGTAAGTGATGCTAAGGTTATGTCCTTGTTCGTGAGGTTGCCAAAGTAATGGCAATCCAGCAGGATCGAAGATCACAGTCAATAGAGGTGTTCTCGTTTTGTCGTAGAAAGTTTCTCGCCTGAATGCTTGTTCGAATTCGACAGCGATTACTCTTGTATCGTTTACCCAGATCTCTCTATTAAGTGTCTGTTGAAAGTGGCTTACGTCCCCGACAAGATTATAAGTGGTGGTCATTGTATTTGTTAGTTCACCGAGGGACATCACTTGATAACTCCACATTGGTAACATTTCTGCTTCCACCGGCAAAGCGGCTTCAAGCAGAGGATGTTTAGTCGTCGCTGCACTTAATATTCTTCCACCACTAGGAAGACATACTGCCAAACTACTGTTCGTGAATGAAGTTGCTTTCATAATTTTCGTACCTGTAACAATCGTTGATACATAGTAATTATATAAAAAAGAAAATTAGATGGTTAAATTATTGAAGATTTATAATTTGTTAAGCACACGTACCATCGGTGATAGTAAGCATTTTAGATCTCTCATTCTTCATTTCAAATTCTACAAATCTTTGTTTATCTCCTTTTGACAATGCTTGAAGAGGAGCAGATACTTGTACGGAAAGACCTTCGTCGTTAGAAAGATCCGAAGATAATTTTAATTTTTCTCCTGTTGGTAAGATTACATCAGTGACTCTTCCCAAACCGTCATAATTGTAAATATAGGTTTCGTCTCCCTGGAGAGAAAAGGGAAAAGAGAAAAGTTTTAATCAGTTTTCCTGAAATACGTATATGTATATATATATGTATATGTAATTACCCCTGAACGACTCGTGAGTAGACCAGTAGAACCATCATATCCAAGAGCAATCTCCGCTCTACCTCTTTCAGATAATTTTTCGAGAAAACCAACGGCAGAAATTTTCAATTCGGATTTATGATCTTGAGTATTTTCAATTGTACTAACCACGCTACTGTAATCTCGTAAAAATTGTATTTTGTTTCCTGCGCTATCAGTTACAGTAGAGAGTTTGCCAAAGCTAGTATTTTTACTGTATAGGAACGAATACCGAGTTTTTCCAGATGTTAGGTCCTTCGTAGATATGTGCTGACCATAACGATTGAACACGTAAACTTCGTTAGACGGAGGGAAGGGAATGAGGAACTCGCCACTTTCATCGTGATTCGGAAGATATGGTTGCAAAGCCAAAATATGTAAACTTCCTTGATCCGCGACGTGAACAACGCCATCAGGAGATACTGCTAAGGCTGATATGGCAGTGAACTTGGCATTCGATGATAAAAGTGTCTCCGTGCTACTGGTATCATCTGTGCAAGTACATGCATCCAAATCTTTTGTACTAGGAGTCGTATTATTACATTCGCATTGACCACGTAATCGTTCCTGTTGCTGTCCAGCAAAATGAGACATTTTTCCAGAGGAATCGACTATTCTAATAGAATTAACCCGATGAGAATCACTGTCGGCTATGTAAAGTTCACCGGTTGGGCTAAAACCAACGGCTAAAACCGAACCAAGAACGTCATCGGATTTCTTTAGATTCGTTGCTATAGTCGAATTTAATTTGGTGAGTTCGCTGGTGTTAGCATTGCCGTTGTTGTTGGCATTACTGGTACAGTGAAGAGGTGTACCGGCTACTACGCGTACTTTTAAATCACTGGTTAATTTCAGGACAAGTCTATCGTCAATGAAATGTAGGGATCCATCGAGAGGACTTAGAGTCAATCCTGTCGGCCATTGCAGTTGAGCTTGATGAGCAGGTATAGCACCAACACATGGTGCCGGTGACCAATGATTGTGGTGACCATGATGTCCAACCAGTGTGTGTATAATACCATGTGGATCGACAGCGCGTATGTTTGTGCCATCGGCTATATACATAGTTTTATCGGCAGCAATCGCGATACCTGTTTAATAAGCAATTACAATCTAATAGCATAATATAATCATATAACAATAGAAGCTATTGAAGTGATTTATAGCCGAGAACATAAATAACAAACATGACACAATGATTTCCGAATAATGTCATATTGATTTATGCTCTAAATAATCAGTAATTATCATTGTTTACCTTTTGGGTGGGCCAATTTTGCTCGTATCGCTGGACCCTCGTCTCCACAATGACCCTCGTCACCCGGAATACATCTTTCACCGCTACCGACAACCGGTTCAATGTTGATGCTAGGATCCTGAACTTGTTCTAATGAAAGCGCTTTTAATATCTGATGTTTTTCAGGATCACTGATATATAGATGTCCGTCGGCAGGGGAGACACATAGATAGTACTGATAGGCTACTTGAGTTGCACTGTGGAATATCGTTAAGATTATTATTCGTATGATGGATCAAGATTACTTTTTGTTAGCAATTTGAACGTAAGTAGTTACCTTAAAATTAAAACGGTATAAACGTTTCCTTCGGGTGTAATTCTACGTACGAGATTAAAGTCACCGACGTAGATACTACCGTCTGGGCCGCTGGTAAGAGCTACCGGTGTCAAAAGTCTAGCATCTTTGGCCAAACCATCACAGTTTTGACAGACCAAGCTTCTTTGAAGACCAGTACCCATTACTACTTTTACGGTACGTGGATATTGTTTGAAGTGTAACGTTGATCCATCCCCTTTTTGAAGGATTCCTTCGTGGAAGTTGTAATGATGATGGATGTCGAGTCCCCAACCACCGATATCGGAAATGTCTACGTCAAATCCTTGCAAAATCGCAGTTTGAGTTTCCCATATGACGGAAGGGCAAGTAGAATGTTGATAACCGATTGAAATTCTTGCTTGTGCAACTCCGTATACTTTTTGCTTATAGACATTTCTCTTGTTCCATGCGAAAGTGTGCGTCAAATTGGGGTCGGCTTCATAGGTTTTTGTATGAAGTGAACCCTCGATTTCTACGTGCACGTGTACGTGCGTTAAAGATTTTGGAATAAATGGTCCAGTCAATTGCATTCTAACAGTAGAAAGGTATCCAGCAGCTTGACTACTTTGATACATCAAATGGAGATTAGATCCAGGTATGGCGATACTTTCTTGGACGATCTGTTGTAAAATTGAAGATGGGCTCATTAATAAAAAAAATATACGATATCGTTTCCTTATAATACGATAATAATCATAATAATAATAATAATAATAATAATAATGGATTTACTTAACGACGATATAACTTGGGGGGAACTAATTATATCATATAATAAGGCTTACTTGACTCTCAGCGAATACCAGACTTTTCCCTGGCAAACCACCCACTTTTTCTGGCATCCATGTGCTAACGATGATTGGACGTAGAGTCTCATGATCGTGTTCCAAACATGGTCCGTGCTCGCTAAAGAGCCCCATGGAAATCCCTGGGAAGCCTATTATATTGTAAGCCATAAATGAAAAGAAACTAAAACGTAGAACACTTAAGGACGGAACAAAGACGGCACATGTGTACATCGAAGAAACAAGACGATAAAGTAACAGTTTCATTGGTAATTTTAAATATCCCGATAAAAAAATGAAAGTTATTCCAGAGATAATAAAAGAAGTTAATTAGCTCTACCGCACGATCGAAATAAAAATAAAGACCTAATTGCATCATCGAAATTATAGTTGATATTTACCGACTGCTGGACTAGGTGGCTGATTAGATTTGTACGGCTCTCCTTCCTTGCTAAGGGTCATCACGACGGGTGGTAAAACAACGATCTGATTCCAGGGCACGAACACAGTCCTCGTAAGAGGTTTGAATGGGCTACGTTGAAATTGCAATGTCACGGCTCCTCCACCATTAACCAAAACGTCGAACCTGATCGAAATATGCAAATACCTTTTCAATCTGAGCGACTATACGTATTATGCTTTGGTGATCCATCTCAATAGAATCGATGTTAATCATTCATAAATATTTAACAAAGTTATTAAAATTTGAATCTGCGAATGGAATTATGTGGTCGAAATGATCTCCCCTACTTTAATTGATCTCCTTGTTTTCTCGCCAATGTATAATACTTTTACAGCCCTTATTTATTTTGTCGTTTGTATTTCAATTTGATTATTGATACAAGAAACACGATATATCAGACAAATAATAATATTATTTTGCGATTGAATCGTGATGTTTATCGAAACGAAATGTAAGGGAGAGGGAGAGGGAGAGAGAGAGAGAGAGAGAGAGAGAGAGAGAGAGAACACGTGCCAAGCAAAGTTGTTATTACTCCGATATTGTGTTAAAATATTAAGATATTATGTCAACGAGTTTGTTGGACGCCGTTCGGTAATGATTCCTATCCACAATTTGATACATTACAGGAAAATGTAGAGAGTAATCGGAGGGTGGTGGGGAGCGGAGGTCGGGCTAATCAGATAGATTTGCACGGAGTAATTAGCAAGCTTTCGACATCATTAGCAGAGGCTTTGATGTGGTCTACCGTCCCAACTCCTCCAGCTCTGTATTTCAGGATTATCCTCACTAGGATTACTATATACCTGTCTGATATAGGTGTTTCGTGTCTCCCTCCCTTCATTACAATGCAAGGCTGATCCTATTACGAAGGACGTTCAAAACCCTGCCATACATGTTGCGTCCGTCATATGTAAATGCTAATATTACGCATACCTTTGAGGTGTATACTACGTAATTAGTGAACAGATTTGACTGCTTCCGGTAAAAAATTTTGAGGGAGAAACAGAGAGAAATAGAGAGAGAGAGAGAGGGAGAGAGAGAGAGACAGAGAGAGAGAGAGAGAGAGAGAGAGAGAGAGAAAGTCATGCTTTCTCATATCGTGTTTGCAACCAACTTTTTTTTCATAATAAACCGAGAGTTAAAGATATTTTAAAATAAAAAAAAAATAATTACAAATAAAACAAAAAGACAATATAAAAGTAGACCAATTAGAGCTGCGAATTAATTTTTTCTTTCTCGACCTGATGATACTCCTACTAAAGTAAGAGATTGTTTATATCGTATTTTTCAAATGAACATATTTATATGATTCCCTTAAAAGACATTATATTATTATAGTCGAAATAAGAGAAGATAATAAAAAGTCTTACCATCCATCAGCTCTGGTCAAGGTGAATCCAAATCGTGAGTCCCTGTCAACGGAGACTCTGATGCCTACTATTCCAAGTCCTTGCTCGGTTACAACTTGGCCTCTCATCACCGCAACACGACTGTTACAAATTAGAGATATATCCAGGTCCTCGAAAGTAGGACCACGTTCGCCGAAACGTTGAAATCCGCGGAATGCTGATTCGTTTTGAGAAATTTTGATTTTGATCATCGACAAAAGTAATAAGAACGATCATAAATCCAATTGTACAAAGAAAGAAAAAACGGAAAGGAGTTTTAGATAACCGGAAATAAAGCAATAATTTTTATCATTCATTTATATATTTTTTCATATGAAAGAAAGATCGATTCCATGTATTAAATAAAATCAGCTTCCGCGGAGAACGCTTCGGCGCGAGTCAATATTCTCACTTCGCTGCCAATGCGATCCGCAACCCCATTTTACGTGCGGCATTCGTGCGGCGTACGTGCGGCCGTCGTTCGTTTAACGAATCAAGCAAAAAA
Organism: Vespula vulgaris; assembly: GCF_905475345.1. Lineage (NCBI taxonomy): Eukaryota > Metazoa > Arthropoda > Insecta > Hymenoptera > Vespidae > Vespula > Vespula vulgaris. The sequence goes on from NC_066588.1 coordinate 5,640,606, forward strand.
ATAGAATTGGAAGAAGGGAAGACCGCGCGAGCAACGAAAGGGGTTTGTCTCGAAGATAAAGAGAGAAAAAAAGGGCCAGGAAGGGCTCTTTGGAATGCGAAGGAGCACGATGCAGTCTGATGATGCACTGCCGGTTCCGATCGAGAAGCGATAATATAATAATAATATTATTAATAATAATAATAATAATAATAGTAATGATAATAATAATAGTAATGATAATGATAATAATAATAATACTAACAACCATACAAGTCTCAATCAATTTTACAAAAACTATAGTTCCGTGATTGCAAGGATGCTTGGAATTTTGAGGCTGGTTGTGTCACGAGTCGAGGGTCGTGCACTAGAAACGATGCACGTTACGTTCTCTCTCGCGAAAATTAGGTCGACGACGAGACGGCGGCGAAGTGGGAACCATGTTTCTTAGTTTTTTTTCATTCTTTCTTTTTTTTTGGTGGTTTTTTATAGCTTGCTAGGTTTTGAATTACGGGATGAAAAAGATGCTAATTTGACGCGAGGCAGGTTGTGTATGAGAGTGAAATAGATAGATAGAGAGATAGAGAGAGAGAGAAAAAGAAAGAAAGAGACGGAGTGAGATAAGGGGTGGTTTCGTGATGATTCGTGGAGATTTTGTGATAGAAAGCATGCATAAATATATATATATATATATATATATATATATATATATGTATATATTATAGTATATATGTATATTATATATATCATGTATAAGATATGTAATTAGAGGCATAAGAAAAAGAGAGATATATATATATTGTATATAATTTTGGGGGTGTCAAGGTTTAAGGGCACGGAGAGTGGCAACTGGATTTTATCTGTGATTTTATAAGACGGAATATGTCAAAGCTGAATAATTTCAAGCGATTCTGTGTGGCGGTGATTATAATAATGAAAATCGATGTTAGAGGTAGAGCGAGGTAGATACAATATATATAGATATATATTTATATGCGCTACCGCATATGCATATATGCATACGGTTTGTTACGCGATATCGCTCAAAGGGGAAGCGTTATAACAACGAGCTTTTCTCGATGCTTTTCAACGTCGTCGTCAGCGTCGTCGTCAGCGTCGTCGTCAGCATCGTCGTCAGCGTCGGTAGAAGTGAGATATAAGATGAAATTTGCAACGTACAATTTCTCTTTGGTCTGTTTATCTGTGTATGTGTGAAAGTAAGAGAATAGACTCGCGTAACAAATCGTATATATGTCCCTCTTTAATGTATAAATAAATATATAGAAATAGATGCGTACTATATGTTCGATTCATATATTTACTTATACATGTATGTATATATATATATATATAAAGAAATATATATGTATATATATATGTATATATATATACATATAAAATTATCTCTCCCTAAGGGATTGCATATAGGGTTATTGTCGTTCTTGGAGGATTACATTTCCCCCACGAATCGATGTAACGCGAATTTTGCTCTATTATCTCTTATCTATCTCAATTATTTTTTATTTTCATGATGCACCGTGCTGTCAGTCGGAGGACCTGAGGATCAAACATTGCTGGGGAGCTGATCCTCCAAGTACGAGCACAGCAAGGTGGCAGGCACAGTCGTCTCACTACTGTAAGTCCAAACCATAGTGAATGGTACAAAGAAAAAAAATTGATATATATATATATATATATAAAATGAGAGAGAGAAAGAGAGAAAGAGAAAGAAAAAAAAGTTGAAAAAACAGATAACTTTTGAACACACTGAGAGAGATCTTTAATGTAAGACAGACACCAACCTAAAGGATATATATATATATATATAAATATATATATGTATGTATATATATGTATATATACATACATATATACATACATATATATATATAAAATGGAAAACGAAAAAGTGAACG